>NC_143146.1:39946590-40098106 GCF_059928025.1 Delphinapterus leucas | reverse complement strand
AGTAAATGAGCCATAGAGATCCAATGCACAGTATAATGAATATAGACAGTAACATTGTACTATAATTGTGTAATGTGATAAATATTGCTAAAGGCAATCATATTACAACATATGAATATACTAAAGTAGCAGGCTGTACACCTTAAACTTACTGGATGTTACAAGTCAAATTTATTCAAGGAAAAAAAAAAAAAGAAAAGAAAATCTGATTTCACCAGTGTCCTCATTCAAACCATTTACCTTTTTGTTGTATGTTTCTCCACTCCTCTTGATAGATCTGCTATAGTCACATTTCTCTTTCTTTACATGTTGGAATCCTGCCCATTCACCAAAGCCCATCTTGATGCAATCTTCTTTATAACAGTTTGAATGAGTCTTCTGAATTTATTTATCTTTTTTAATTCATCTGAAATCCGGATCATGTTTTGTTTTATCATACTTTGTGCTCCTTTTCTCTCTTTTGAGAAGCTGCAAGTTCTGTTGTGGAAAGGAATAGACCTTACTTATCACTCTAATTATTTCTTTCCTGGACACTGGGACAGAGGAGTGGAAAAGTACACCTTGGAGTACATGCCAGGCTTGCTTTCCAGCTGTGCCATGCACTGACTTTTTGGCCTTGAGCAAATTACCCTAGCATTGTGCATGTCTCTTCATATTATAGTCCTGTCATCATAGGAATGTTGTGAGGATCAAATAAGCAATTTAACTCTTTCAGAGAGCTTTATCTCACTTAGTAGGTGTTAGCATATATTTGTTCAGTGGGTAAGTGTTTTGGCTATCACTCTAGGGTGACTTTTTGCTTTTAAGAAATAGTCTTTAATTTACTCTAACTGGACCCAATACAATTGCCATCATGGTCCTGACACTGCTTTTTCACTTTGTCTTACTTGCCTTTAGTAAAGAAGTTACATTAGTGTTTTTGATACAGTGATGACTTTTAAATGTCCTCATTTTTGTGGGGGTGGGGTAAGGGGAAGCAAAAAGACTGACTAAAAAAAAAAAGAAAATATTGCTGAGAAAGACAAGCACAGGCTATGATAATTGTAGAACAAGAAATATGAACCTGTATGAGGGGCATGTAGAAGAGATTTGAAAAAAAACAGATTTTGGTTTCTCAAAGACAGGAATTGAAAGAGGAAGTATATTATAGAAATTGATGACTTTGTCAAATGTCTAAAGAAAAGAGTGGTTTTCAAGCTAACCTTTAAAATGCAAGACTTCTGTGAAGGTAATTCAGGGATTCTATAAAAGTTTAATTTCAGTTTGAAATATTTTTAGGTTTTAAGGCTGTATGGTTTGTATGGTTTTAAGGATGTAATTTTTAAAATAACTATTTAAACATATTGTATTTTCAAATCATTAATATATTGGAGCCCTCCAATACTTTAACTTCTGTTTTGACTAACTGGTTTTTATTAGCAAATATTTTAGTTTGTAGAGTATAGGATTCACTGATTCTAATACAATTTCATCTTGCCTGTAATAGGCAAGAATTCACTGATTCTAATACAATTTCATCTTGCCTTTGTTGGTTTCTATACAATTTTTCACTTAATAAACTGCTTTTTACTGCTTAAAAATAGTTTGAAAATATCTGATTTGAAAGTCAGTTGGTGTGGACACCCAAAAATGAATATTCTTAGAGGGGATATCAATTTGAAGTCTATACTTCCAATGACGTTTTCTCCTGAGAATAGTTTAGAAGGCATAGTCAGTTCTTGTAATTTGCAGTACTTTTGTTCTATGAAGTCTCCAGGAACACTGAATTAGCCAACACTGAATCATTGTTCCTTGGGGAAATATAGGGTTAGGTTCCTATGAGCATCTGGTCACAATATTTTCTTCAATCAATACATAATCTTGTTTTATGTGTGCTTCTCTTTAAAGACACCTTTTTAATATATATTGTTGATTCATGAACATTGAACTCATGGCCAACAGTGCCATAACTCATGCCTGAGCAAATCTTATCTAACACATGCACTTTTCCAAAAGGCACATCACAGCTCTTCCTCTTAAGGACACTAGACAGGACTTCAGCCCTATGCTTGGGGTCATTTTAAACAAGTGAAGTCACCAACAAAAAGCACAAAAATATTCCCCAAAATGTGGCAGTAAGTAGACCTTGAAAAGGACATTCTTTTACAGTATAAGAGCAGAAACAAGAAGGCAGAAATTTACCCTGTGAACATGGACATCAGGCAACTCAGATTTTCTTTTGCTCTGTGCGTGAACATGTCCATGATGGACTGAAAAAGTGTGGTCATTGATGTTTGTGTTTACAGAGAAATTTTGTGTAACTCTGTGGTTACAATAGGCAAATTTGAAAGTTTAAAATCCATGAATAAGGAGGACTGACTGAATGTGCTTCCTCATCCAACTGGGGGATTACTTGGCTTGGGGTGCTACTCAGGTGGGAAACCACCATGCGCAGTCAAGCAATGACACATCTGTACACGTGCTGATGGACTGAATTGTGAAAATGTCAAGACTTCAAGTTGTGCTCTAGCCTTGTCACTCCAGTGTGGTCGATGGACCCACAGCACTGATACATCCAAGACCTTGTTAGAAATGCAGACTCTCAGGCCCCACCCCAGACTTACTGCATCAGAATAGGCATTATAGCAATTTGTATGCATATTACGGTTTGAACAGCATGAGTCAAGGCATGTAGTGAACTAATCTCTTATCAGTACAGTGGTAATAAATTCTGTCCTGTATGTCCAGGAAAAAATTGAATGGGGCAAGTTTATATGAAAATCCTTTAAATGTTACAGAAAGGCAGAGATGGGAGCAGTGGGCCCTAGTGATTAGAGAAAGAGGAAGGGGCATTTTTATTACACAGTTACATTATCTCTGTTGAAGTGAAAGCCTTTCCATTTTTGATCTTGTTTTATAAGCATGATTTCCTGAAAATCCATTTTTTTCAGCCACTGCAGCTCTTTTCCATTCTACACTTTTTCCATTTCTACTATGACTTCATTACATTTAAAGATGTGTCGATATTTTTTTTTTTCTAAGAAGGAGTTTTGCAACTGATAGAAGAAATTAGATTTTAAAAATACCACTCTCAAGATCTTATAGACATATAACTTTTTCTCCTTATAAACAAAACCCAGCAAAGAAACAGAAGACAACTCACCTTCTTCTTAAAAGAAAGAGATTACCACATTAGAGTATCTTTAGTGAGCTGCCATGGTGTTAAATATGTACCTGCATATTTTATTTATGCCTTTTTGAAACAATTAAAGAATGTCTCTCTTTTTGAAAATACCTCAAAGAGACTTCCAACTACAGAGTACATCTCCTGGAAAATCAGAGGGAACTTAATGTTTAATCTTATATTTTCCAGCTTTACTTTGGAAAAAGTGAAAAAAAAAAAAAAAAGAAGGGAAAGAAAACCCTCTCAAACCAAGGTTTGATTATCACATCTCAAAATGCTTGTGATAAACCAAGTTCAAAATGCATGTGGTTATGCAAAAAGAAGATGAGTAAAAAGGGAAAGCATATTGTTTTCACTAAAGTATTATCAAAGCTCCTCAAAAGCAAATTGTTGTTTCCATGTTACTGTGGAGCACTTATGTGCGGCTGTCTTTTAACAAAAGAATTTCCCTTCTTGCCAGTTGTTTCCATTCACAATATTCAGCCACCTTGTGACTGATTTGTGCCAAGTGGAATTTTTCCAAGTATGCAATATTTACAACTCCCTATTTACTAGTTCCTGGAGACAGATAAAAATGCAGCAGCAAATAGTTCTTTCCCAGATAGAGGAATGTACTTAAGTATCTGAGACTCAAATGAAGACAGAGCACTGAAATGCAGTTTTACATACAAAGACATTTTAAAATGTACCTACAGAGATTAAAAAAGCATTATATTAAGTAATTGACTTTAGACTATGAGGTAAAAATCTAGAAACCTTATCGGTTGTATCGATAAAAAGGTGTCAGTAAAACCCAAAGTGGTACAGAATAAATTGTAAAATATACATTTAAAAACTTGCCTTGTGAGCACTGAGAGCACTTTCAAGAAATAATCTGAAATTGTGTCAAAAATCAGTGTGTGAATGAAGAGTGATACTTAAACACATCATTAACGTTATCCTTATTTTTTTTTCTACATTCACAGATACACTGTAGGAAATTGTTTCTCTAAATAGATGTATGAACTCCTGCCAGCAATGGCCATCTCTTAAAATTCTACTTCTTAAGTATGCTCTCGAAGTTGAGGTATTAATACTTTTATTTTTCAACCTTTTCGTGTCTTCAAGGTTTTATAACACTATTGATTTCAGAGCCAGTGAATCATTTTTTTGAGAACAACTCGCTTTCTACCAGTATGTAAGTGCAGCTATCGTAAAAATGTATTTTAAGGAAACCATACTTAGATCACAAGAAAAATCAAAAGAGAGAAAGGTAAAGGAAGGGATTTCATTGAATCTTGAATCAATAGTATTTGACCTTATCTTGTATTTAATTGATTGGCTCTTCAAATCTGTAGAATACAGGATTACCCTCTCTAGTTAGAAAGGCTATTTTATAGCCACTATGTACATTTGTATTGATCGTGACTATGCATTAGGTCATGGTTATCATTTAATGAACAGAACAAAATGGGATAATCCATTTAAGTGTTCCATAGCATTGTGATCTACCTGTAAGTTGCCAGATGTTTATGATAATCAGTGTCAACTAGTAGTTTTATATTGGAGTTGTAACCTCCTGGAAACAATTTCAGCTATTGGTTTTAAAACACATCATACAGACCAATGGCAAGATGGATTGTTGTTATGGACTGAATATTTGTGTCCCTCCAAAATTCACATGTGAAGCCCTCACCCCCTGTGTGGCTGTATTTGGGGACGGGTCTTCTAAAGAAGTAATTAAGGTTTGAGGGCATAAGCATGGGGTACTGATTGGTAAGATTAGTGCCCTTTTAAGAAGAGACACCAAAGAGCTTGCTCTCTTCATAGGAGCAAATAAATGAGGTCTTGTGTGCACACAGCAAAATGGCAACTGTCCACAAGACACAAGAAGAGGCTTCAGAATGAGACCTACTTTGTTGGCATCTTGATCTTGGACTTCTCCACCTCCATAACTGAGAAATAAATTTCTGTTGTTTAAGCCACCCAATAGTATTTTGTTACAGCAGCAGTAGTATTTTGTTGAGCAGACTAATACTGTTATGTAGGGTATAAAAAAGAATAAGGACAGGCACAGACATGGGGAATGTCAAATAAACCTCTGGATAAGATGATTGACAAAGTGACAAAGGAGGTATCTTTGATTGGAACATCTATTAATTTGTGATTCAAGTTAGGAAGCTCTTTTGAGAATGAGGGAAAGAATGCAATAGAAGAAAAGAATGTATAAGGTGAAGCCACTTTATTTTTCATTTTGTTATAGTGAGGAGTTTCAATGGACCAACACTGAGAAAATATAGCTTGGAATATTGATTCAGTTAATTTTGTGCTTTATGATCTTGGGCATGTGAATTAATCTCTTTAAAATGCAGTTTCTTCATGTGTAACATCTGTATAATAATACTCTGCATGGTTATTGTGAGGATTAAATGAGGTGATAGGAACTAATTTAGCTCAGTGCTTGGTACCTAAGAGGAACTCAAAAATACTTGAGAGTTTGGAATACTGTTCCTATTTTCCATTATTTCCTAAATATTGACCCAATTAAAGAAAACATTGTGTTTTTCCTTTAAGATAACTATAAATCAAACATGCATTTTTCTCCTTTTACCCATTCCTTGCTCTAGATATATAATGAACAACCAGTTTCTTAGAAAGGAAAGACGTAACCTCATGACTGGTAGTTTTTGGTATTGTTAGTGGTAGAAGACTCCTGTTATAAAGATCTAAAGTGGGTCAAGTTACTTTTCCATTATTAACTCCTGTCATAATCCCATTATCTTCTAGTACTCATTAAATGAACTTGCCCCAGATACACCTGGCCAGGCTGAGCTTATCTGCCAAAACTTGGCTATCCTTCCAAAGAAGGATAATTTTAATGACTTAATTATGGGGCTGCAGAGAGAATTAAATGAGAAAATACATGTGAAGTGTTTAGTGTTGTATCTGGCCTGGAATAAGTTCTTCATAAATGTTTTTTGCTGATATAGTTATTATTAATTTCTATCATTATTGATATTATAATATTTATCCTATGGGTCACACAGTCCATCTTCTTGGGTATGTACAGTTGGTCTTGTATTATTTGGAACAATGTAAATGAGAAAAGGCTATCCATGAAGTTTTGTAAGAAGGGAAACAACATTTTGGTCTATAATATTATCTATTCCTAAAGCTATCAAGTAACATAGACGTTCTCAATGACCCAGTGATTAAAATGAGATGAAAGTTATAGAAAGTTGTGAAGGGAAGAATGACATAATCTGAGATAAATGTTGAGAGATTCACTCTAGTTCTGTTTGAAAAATAGACATAGAAAACAAGAGGCATGGAGACCTGTTAGGAGGTTACTGCAATAATATAGGTAGGAAGTAAGGGCAATTTGACAAGGGTGCTAGGAGTGATGAGAAGTGTCAGACTTTGGATTTCTTAAAAAGATCCACAGAATATGATTATGCATTGAAAATGGGGTGGAGTAAAAGATAATCATATGAAATAACTACAAGATTTTTTTGTTGAGACACCAGGAGAATTGATTTTTCCTTTACTGAGAGTGAGACAAGGGAAAATTGAGACTAGATGCAGTTCCATCTGCAGTGAACGTAGAGAAGAGAAGAGGTCTGAGGACTAAGGACTGTGCCTTGTGATGCTCCAATGCTTACTAGTTGTAACAAAGCAATTGGAGAGGAGGTGGGCAGTGATGTCAGAGAAGAACTCCAAGAGGGTGTTTTCTCAGAGCCAAGTGGAGAAAAATACAGTATTTCAAGAAAGAGGAAGTGATCAACTGTGTCCAAAGCTGTGTGTAAAGGGATGAAATTAACTGAAGATGTCAAGCCTCTATGAATGGAAAATAATATTACTTTTAATATGCATTGGGAGTCAGAAAGAAGAGGTTTGGGGCAGAAGCTAATTAATTTACTTTAGAAAAGTTGAATTCATGGCATGGGTGAGACATGAAGTCAGATATATTTGACTTGAAATGTGAATCTGGAGGTGAGAGCTAGATCCGGACTGGAAGTTATAGGCTGAGTATCATATGAATAGAGATTATGCTGAAGTTTTGGAATTAGGTAATACCAGTGATCGTGTAGAGTTTGAAGTGACCAGTGGAAGTATCTAGGGAATACCTAACATTTAAGGGTAGGATAGAAAATGTTTACAAAGCGGGAGGGGCAGGAGGAACAATATGAACAGAACTGGGACTGTATAATATTTTTGAAGTCAAGGATTTATTTATTTTGATTACACAAATCAGTGGCTGAAAATGTAATCAGGTCAGTAGTAAGAATCAGTGGTTCCCTAGCATTAACCCTTCCAACATTGTAAGACACGCAGCCTCTGTGGCCTCCACTCTGTCAGCTTGTAACTGGTATCTGATATTTTCTTCAGCCCTCCTCTGTTTATACAGTGGGCAAAGTTTACACCACTCACTGTCAGGTAAAAGTAGTACGACTGCTGTTTGGGACTGTTATAGGTAATGCTCTCTCCTATTGTTCCAAAGCCACTTGTAGCTTCATCAGCTGCTGTAGAAGATGTTGGCACTTGGTTCCCCTGGCACAGTGGATGCTAGGAGCCCTGCCAGGGCTGCGGGCAGTTCTGCTGTGCAAACAGTTCTGGACTTGCCAAAGCCATGACACATTTTCTGTCTCCTACAAAGCACAATGTCACACTACGATTCAAAGGAGAAAACCCACTCTTTGCTGCTCTGTGTTGATCACAAGCATTTCTGCTTTGGGGCTCAAATATCTAACAGCAATGACTTGTCATCCCTGAGATAACAGCAACTGAGCAGAAGACAAAAAGAGGGAAAAACACAGGATTATACTCTACATCATTCCTTTCTTCCAACAACCAAGGCAGGCTTTTATAAATTCATTTTTATGCAAATATTTATTGAGAACCTAATATGTGCCAGCATCCTTCTTCCAACCAACATTGCCTGCTGGTTACCTTACGATGGGGTGTTTTCCTCATGTGGCGAACCTCATTCCAATAGGTCTCTGGATCCATGCTTGACAAACTCTCAGTACTTTAGAATCGCTGCACCACTGCAGTTTCCGACTTAGGAGGTCTCATGTGAACTCGGGAATCTGTTTTTCTAATAGATCTGATGGGCAGATATGGCTGGTTACCACTGCTTTTGGCCTCCTATTTATATCTGAATCATACATGTGCATGAGGTTTAAATCTCAGGCTGAAAGTTCCAGTGTGCGAAGAAAGAGGAAGCTTACCAGTGTGATGAGCTACACAAGTGCTGGAGAGAAGAAAAAAAACAACGTCATCAGGAAATAAAACGTAATTGGTTGACATGGAAGTCAAATGTGACCTTGAAAAAATAATTTCAGTCAGTGGGAGGGCGCTGATTGCAAGGATTTAAAAGGTGATATGGAAGTGGACTCTATTAGGCATTAGGCTATTAATCATTAGCGGAGCTGGGTAGTGAAAAGAAAGGTAAATTGCAACCATATAAGCCCTTGAGAGATACAGCAATAAGGTTAGGGGAAAGTGTTTTTGTTGGATTTTGTTTCTTGTTTTCTAACAGGGGGCCAGTTATGGCACTTCTGGACAGTGGAAGGAGCCTGCAGACAGGGAAATTGAACAGAAGTGTATCTTTGTGACAGGGAAGGGGAGGTGATTTACTGATCAAGATCCAGTGGTGTGCAGATAAGCCAGCAAGATGCTAGGAAGGTGACAGAGAAAAGGGTGAAAGAAAACAGGTGAAAGCTTAGAGGTAAAGCAGAGGATAGATTCTTTCTCTGAGAGACTAAGGAAGAAAAGGAATGAGTGTAAAGGAGAAGAGAGAAAAAAATGAGGGCTTCAGCAGTGCCGTTTATGTAACAGATGGCGTCATTTGCCAAGAATGAAGAGTTTAGGCCCAAACTGAGGCCTGAGGAAAAGTAACCATATTGAACACTCCCGGAGTCATATGCAATGATGAAAGGATTGTTGAACAGCAGTGAGGTCAGGTTGAGGTTGAGCAGCGCAGATTTGTAGAAGAGCCTGTCAACCCCAGTTTCGGAGTTGCTCCAGCAATAGCTGGCAGCTCAGGAAAGAAACAAAAAAGCAGAGAGTGAGGCTTTTGCAGGGTGGAAATTAGCAAGAGGGTGAAGCTGAGGTTTAGCAGAGTCAGGCCTCGTAATATCCTTGCAGGAGCATCTGGAGTGGCTGCCCACGGGGCAGAGGCTAGGCATGAGGGCAGTAAGGAGTTAATAAATCAGAGAATAGAAGGCACCTGAGGTACTATAGGTCTCAGTTAGGATGAACAATATAGTCCATAGGCAAAAGAAAGAAAATAAGGTGAATTTTATTTGTAGATAATTTCAGAAGTCAAGTTTTTGGGGAGTGGTGTCATTCTGAGTGGTAGAATCATTTTTGCCTATTTTGATATTTTTTTTGGTTTCTAATTTGCTGTCTCAACCACAGCCTAAGGCCTGCAACATTTATGCATTTTAACTACACTGAATGATAAGGGAATTGTACTTGCTAAAGATATTTTTCCATCTTAAACAGAGTGACTCACTAAAACTATTAAAATTCAAGATGTAAATGCAAAATACTATTGCATTCTATTTGTGTATTACATATGTTCAGAAACATGCATACATTAAAATGCACTCGGTCTGCAATTGAATGGGAGCTTTAATATATTTTTCTCTGGAGACATTCTTAAATTTCCTGTGCCAGGTACATTTTATATCATTGTGTAAAATTTATATAGCCAGCAGTAACTTATAATTGTAATACATAGTACATTGTTAGTTGTAAAGATGTTTTCTTTTGACACAAAACCCCTCAAGGCCTGAAAGAGTTAAGGTGCCCCCATAATCCTAATTTAATACAATGAAATGACTTTATTTGGGGGGAATTAGCATTTCTCTTTTCACTACCTTTGCTTGCTTTTGTTGTGAGCCTTTCTGACTCCTATGCATTCATCTAGAATTAATACAAACATTGCTCAGGCTGTCTGTGATTTATAGACTCCTAGGGCTGGGAGGTGCCATTTGCATCCCTCTGCATTAATTCCTCATTTTAAGGATGTGTAGAGCCATGACAGCACAGGTTCCCTGGCACAGCCAGGTAGGGGCAGAGCTGGGCCTGGAAGCAAGGGCCTCTAGCCAGTGCTTTCTGGACTACACAGCTCAGGTATTCTGTCTCACTGAGGAAGGGGTTTTAGAAAGAAAACTCATATTCCTGCCTTTCCATAAGTACCCTTCCAGAAACTCAAGCTGCCCTACCAACCCCAGGGGCCATGTAGTGAGGCATTTCTATAGTTGCTGCATTGTGACGGATGGGTCTGTATAGGAGTGTCAACCTCTGGTATTGATTCAGAAGGTGTCTCACAAAATCTGCCTCTTCACCTTGCTTTCAAAACTGAGGGAAAATGCCCAGGTTTTACTGCAAAATGTTATTTCAACAACCACATTTTCTAAGCTCTTGGAGCTCATACAACAGTACATGTGGTAGACGTGTTTCGTCTGCACAAAACTCCCTAGTCCAGAATGACTCTCTCTATAGTTGTGCGCTCATCATGGGAGATACCCCAAGGTGGGTGATGACAAGAGGCTTAGAATTCTTGCTGTTTGCCGCTGTTTGAGATCAATCAAGAAATGCTTGCTGTTTTGTTCCTACTTCAAGAAAAGGAAAATACTCCCTATTAATTGGATGCATTTGGCTTGGTTGTGTAAATGTGACAAATAGGGATGTGCCAATCCGCCTGGAAATAATTTGGGTCATCAGCAAATCACTGAGCCTGTCAGTTTGCAGACAGTCCCTAGTCCTGGTCTGTCACATTCAATTTCCATTAGCTATTTACCATCTGACAAGGGAAAGAGGGTACTAGTTTATTTTTTGGAAAAAGATATTGTTTTATTGATGCTTTTCCCCTTACAAAATTATTGTTGTGTGATCTATACTCTGGTGCCTTTGCAAATGCTCACTAGGATCTTTCTCCCAAACAGGGAATGTTATAGTAAAAGATAGAAAAAGAAATTTGAGTCTGCCTGGTCTGCTTTATGATATGAAATGACAATTGTTTTCAGATTAGCTCATACCCAGGATATGCTTCAAGACACCTGAAGGAGTATTGATGACAGTGGCTACAGCACATCTCTGTAGATTGGATAGCAGGCAGTCCTGATTTGGACTAAGGTCCAAATCAGCCTTCTGTCTGTGAGTGTACAGGAAATTCAGGGTAAATCTTTTATTTACAAACAGGGAATACTTGCCAAGATGGAATTAAAAAGTAACTGATTAATCAGCATGCAGCCTTCATCTTGAAGGGTCTCGCTGCCCGGCCCTTTTCAACGTTCAGGAGATTGGCCTCATGTGAGAGGGATGTAGTGTGGAAATGCCTTTGATAGCTCAGTGATTGAGTCTATCAGGCTTTGGAAAGGGACAGGACTAGGTTAAAACAACCCTGCCTGATAGAATACAGAGTGTGCATGGCTGGAAAAAAATTACCTCATTATAGCTCAGCACTGTTGCCCTTTGGAGTAAAATGAGAGAAAAGCTTGCTCTGGTACTTCTGCTGATAAAATTCACTTTCTGGAACACAACCAAATCCCAGCATATATCATTGGAGAGAAATAAAGCAGTCAAAAAATTGTATTCCTAAATAGGCCTGGAACATCTTGGTAACTGCTAAAGCAACACAAATAAGGAACAGTGCCCTATACTAGCTCGACCCTTAAATTATGCAGCTGTTCATTACCCGAATTATACATCTCAGGCTGCCCTTTGGAAAAAGGCATGGAGCACAGAGTTGGAACAATCCCTGAATTATAGTACTATAAGAAAGACCTCCTAAAGTGTCACATGCATGTAGTGGAAGATAAGAAAGGCCAGCTTAAGTTCTTGGCATTTTAAAGAAGGCAATCAAGAAAGCCTTTGAATTCTGTGGTTTTCTTTCTCGGCAATTCATTTGCATTTTTGTGTTAGTTAGACAAAGTGTCCCATTCATGTGTCAGCGGTCCTGTGTCAGTCTTCTGCTCCAGAAACGTGCGTGTGTGTTTGGGTTTAAGCTGCACGTTATTTACAGATGGGGCAGTTAAAAAAACATTAAAAACCACAGCAGCAGACCTGCCGTATTTAGAGAGTTAGTAATGACAGTATGTAATATCTCAAAGAATAAAGACATTATAAAAATAAAGCCATCATAGAGCTTAAGAGCAGGACTACAAAATTTATTTTGCCCCCTATAATGGATGCTACATTTCTACACAAAGTGAAACACATTATCCAATCTACTTTGAGACTTGACTAGCACAGTTGGTACATTTTGTTGTGTTAAGATTCACATTTCTTCACTATATTATACTAGCAAAACTTACATCTGAGTCCACTTGGTGGTACACTTTTGAACCCCTGTCAGGTTAAGAGTTAAAAGATTTTATTTTCTCATCCAGTTTATAATCTTTTTGGACAAAAGCTAATGAGGATATTGACAATTTTATCAGATTTTTTACTTAAACTACATGGGCAAATGATTTTTTTACAATTCCCTTTTTGATGAATATCTGGTAAGTTAGTTAAGGCATTTTCTTGCATAAAGCAAAAAAGATTTACATAAAGCAAAGATTATGTGTGAGAGGTGAGTATTCTGTTAGACAAAATTAGATGATTGTCAGGTTTAGTTTTAGTTAGTTTTAATTCTCCCCATCAGGCTGTCTGAGCTCCTACCATCCTTCACCCCTTCCAAACCTAGCATTAGAGGAAGAACACCCCCTTCTCAAAGATGTCCCTGCCTAACCCCTGGAATCTGGGAATATGGCACTTTACATGGCAGAAGGACCTTGCAGATTTTGATTATGTATCTTAAAATGTGGAGATTTTCCTGGATTATCTCGGTGGGCCCAACCTAATCACGTTAAACCCTTAAAAGCAGATAATTTTCTCTGGCTGGAGCCAAAAGATATAGGATAGAAGAAATCAGAGAGTTTTAAAGTGGGTGAAGGACTCATACACAGCTGCTGCTTTGAAGATGGTGGGGGCAATGGGGTGAGGAATCCAGGAGACCTTAAGTTGCTGAGCATGGCTCGCAACAGAGAGCCAGCAAAGAAGGAGGGCTCTCCACCCAACAGACACAAGAAACCGAAGTCAGCCAACAACCTGAATGTGCTTGGAAACATTTTCATTGCCAGAACCTCCAGAAAGGAATGCTAATACGTCGAGTCTGACTTTGTGAGACCCTAAGGACCCAGATAAGTCACTCTGTACCCAGACTTCTGATCTACAAAACTATGAGATAATAAGTGGATTTTTAAATTTTTTTTGTAGTACTCCATGTGTTTCTTTTCTTTTCCTTTTTGAATTTTTTTTTAATACAGCAGGTTCTTATTATCCATTTTATCCATATTAGTGTATATATGTCAATCCCAGTCTCCCAATTCATCCCACCACCACCCCACTACCCCCGCTTGCCCTCCTTGGTGTCCATATGTTTCTTCTCTACATCTGTGTCTCTATTTCTGCCTTGCAAACCAGGTAAGCCATTAATTTAGGGTAATTTGTTACATTAGCAATAGAAAATTAATATACCTGTCCTCTGGTATTCTTTCTGAAGTTTACCCTTCATGGGAATATCTGTAGTTTACCCATTATTTTTTTATTTGTGGGACTAAATACTTGTTACCAGCTGCAACAATTAAATATACCAGTGAAGTTGTTGTGGGTTGTTTGTTTATTGCTTGTTTGCTTGCTTATTTGGGGAGTGAGAATGAAAAGTGATTCCTGATCATCAAAAACATAACAAGTCAGAAGGTAGCAGAGCGTAATATTTGATTAAATGAACTCTGGAGATAGACTGCAAGGGTTTGAATCCTGACTCACTTATTAGTTGTGTGACCTCAGGCAAGTTTTTTAACCTCTCTGTGCCTTGGTTTCTTTATCTGTAAGGGGAGAATAATAATAGTATCTATCGTGTTATGCAGAATAAGTTAACACATGTAACATTCGGCATACACTAAGTGCTTTATAAATATTAATTATTTTGATGACTAGTATGTTTGTCTGTTTTTATAGCTGTAAATAATGCATTTAGCTATTTCAATAGAAACCTTATGGGAATTGTCATGTTTTATTAATTTACAATAAAATTATAAATTTTATTAATTTTAATATGTTTAAAATATAATAGTAGTAGTCTTTGTGCTTAAAATTTTGAAGCAGAATTGATACTTCTTTTAAAATCAAAACATATCCTTAGGTGATACTGAGCCCAGATGGGAGATGGCTCCAGAGTTTGGACACCTAAAAATCTCTATGTTCAGACTAATTTTAATATCAGTGAGATAGAGTTAACAGTTTTAGTAAAAATTCTTGCCTTTTTGAAGCTGTCAGTTTCTCCCTTGGAAATTATGAAGGCATTAGTCATGAGCCCGCTGTCCCCACCCAGCCCAGAGCAGAAGAGACAAGAGTCTCCTTTCTCACTTTTTCAGTTTTACTGGGGCTTCCATCTGAGTAAGGTGGACACTGGCAGCCTGGGCAGCTGTGTGCAGAGTGTATGTAAACACACACCTCAGCTTTGTGTGTTTATGATTCCCTGAAGTGCAGTGGGGCCACAAGCTCTCCTGCATTCTGCCTCTGTTCTGCCCTGACCATGCCCTCATTCTGGAGATTTATGGCCATAGCTGCACCAAAGTCCTGTGCTATTAGTGCAGGAGTCGTTCCAGCAAACCCCTCAGTGCAAACGTCCACCTGTACCTCAGAACACACAGAGATGTAAAATGTTTGTTTTCTCTTTGGGTCACCTGGGCAGCCAAATATCAAAAGAGTCAATAATTAGATTGGTGTTCCTCAAGCTCCAGTGTGCACAGGAGTCACCAATGGTTTATTGAAATGCAGATGTGGATTCAGGAGCTCTGAGGTGGGGCTGAGAGTCAATATTTCTAACAATCTCCCTGATGGTGGTGCTCCAGCTACAGTTCCTTCCCACACTTTGCAGAGCATCGTTTAAATTTTATATTCTTTTAAAGCAAGTCATTGTCACCTATGAAAAAGGGACAAATTTATTTGGAATATGCACTCTAATTCTTAATCATTTCAAAATACTTACGTTTTACTATGAGAATATAGATTTGGTATCTGCTCTTATGTAAGGACAGCTGTAATCAAGATAAAGTTCTCTAGGTTAAACTTAATTTCCCTTGAAATAAAAGTATTTGATATTAGGACATTAGTATGAATACATACAGAAAACCTAGTATAAAACATTCTCTAGTAATTCAGATTTTGGAAAAGAGTCAATGTTGGTTTACCCGTGAGTGACTTGTAGCAAGTGACCTTGAATAGGTCCACTAACCTCTTGGTATAGTGGGGGGGGGGCGGATATTGCTGTACCTGGGACTAGAGTTTGTATGCAAGAATTAAATGAATTAACTATGTAAATAACTTAGAAAAATGTTTAGATTAAAGGAATAAACTCTTTTCAAAAATTCCACAGGTATGAAAAGGTATATATTTGGCAGATCGTTGCTGAAGAACATTTTTAAGGGAAAGTTTAGCTGTCATTGTGAAGTTACCATTCTATAGGCGTAGCTAAAATATGGAAGGAACTGTTTGATTGTCATTCAAACTCTAGATCTAGCCTTGCCAGTGTTTCATATCATTTAGATAGATTTTAAGTCTATTGGTTTGGGCAGGAAAAACAAACCACATAGTAGAAACGTATCACCATGAAAACTATTCCCTCAAGAGAAAGTACAGCATCCTTCATATTTCCCAATTCTAAATTTCTCCTAGCTGAGAAAATTTGCTAGGATCAAACTAATTGAGAACAAGATAGAAAAGATCCTCAGGACATTTAAAACGTTAGCTGATTCTTACCAAATGAATTTTGGTTTCATGTACAAGGAGTTTAATTTGAAAGATTTGAAAATAATATGGCATCATCACATTATTTACTTGAGTGACTGGATATATGTAATTACTCTGGAGTTTCTAATTTCTACATAGAAATTCTATTTCTAGTTTCTCATTCTAATAATTTCTAATAATTGAGGAAAACAATGGATAAGCTTTAGTTTAAAAAAGTGTCTCCTCATCTATTCCCTCACGTAGCCTTGCACAGGGGCTTTGAAGGAGGAAGTTTATGTCAATAGGTTACTGAGCCTAAGGAACAATAGATTTTCAAGAGGTGGTGAGGGAGTCTGCTTCAAAGAGAATGAAATTATATGCCAAGAGAAACAAAAAAAAAATGAATAAAGAGCATTTTTGATATGATGGAAGGTTGAAGAAAACCAAGGCAGTGGACTACAAGAAGCCACAGGTTGCTATAATATTCAGAATTTTTTGTTGTTTCTTTTAGTGAAGTGTTTCTGAGTCTGTCTTGATACACATTGTTCAAAAGATCTCAGATACTTGTGTTGAAAAGAAAGTGTCTAGTACCTAGTTATATTATCACAAAAATTTTCAACAAAATATTTGTGACATAAGAGGCAAGGAAATATTCTTTTATTAAAAAAACCCAACTAATTATTAATGCAACTATAAAGTTAGAGGACTCAAGTCATGTCTATGACTTGGGATAAGCAAAGAGATGTAGAAAGAGTTCTCTTAGGATTATTCTTGTGCTTCTTTTTGTTCTCATTACTATATACTATAAAAAATTGAAAGGAGTACCTTACTGGTCTGTTTCAGCTCACCTGTGATAAAGGCTATAACCGTAGCCATGCTAAGAGTGGAAGCTATGTTTTCTCTCTTCTGGTCTAATAACACTTTTAGACTATTACCTATGAGAGAAGCTCAAGTCTCCTGAAACTAAAAGATGTGCATGTTTGTGGTGAAAGTTTTCATTAATAATTTCAAATGATATGCTGCCAAGGATCTGCCACTGTTGCAAGTTATGGTTATTTGGAGTTCTTGTGTTTTTCTACCAGTGTGAAAATTAGTTTTGCGAGATTGTTTATTGCTGCTTCTTTACTGCTTTTTTCCTCCTCCACCAAGAGAATGCTTCTGTTCTGCAGAAGCAGTGGAAGGCTAAAAAGATAGAACATTTTCATGTCAGAAAAATTAAAGTCATAAAGGAGATAGATTTCCAGAATTAAATTAGAATTGAACAAGTCAGTTATGTGTACATTCATCAGCCCAGTGGTCAGGATCTCATTTCCACTGAAGCAAACTTAGCTAGAGGGCAGATAGAATTTCTACACAGAGAAATCCACCCCATCCTTCATGGCAAATTATACTGAGAAGGAGAGAAAGCACTCACCTGCAGTGAGTCTTTAACAAGGTGTGCTCCTGTTTAAGAACACTGTTAATTACGTTTACCAAATATTCTAAATAAATATGAAACCAAATATAAGAGCTTTGGGATAGATTTACTGACCCTACCATGCCCAGGTTATAACATTGATGCATGTACATCTATTTCTTACCATATCAAAGTTAGTAAAAACCCTCATTTTGATGATTAGTTATCAGAAAATGTTAAATAATCACCAGTGATACTGGATAATGTGTATGCTAAATAATGTTTTTAATATGTCAAGAATGTGTTCACATGTATATGATTCAGTAAGGACTGTTATAATTTTGTCCTTCAACTGAGTGATACAGGAAGATAGATGTCAGGGAAGCAAAAAAGGAAGGAAAAGGAAAGGGTGAAACATATTATTGGGCACCTACTATGTTCTGTGTACTATGCCACATGATTTTATTTATGTGTTTTAACAAACTTCACAACAATTTTCAGCGGTAGGCATTACTATCTCAAAATTTATAAAATTGAAATAAAATTCTGGCCACCTAATTAATTTACCCGAAGTCATAAGGCTCACACATAGAATATACAGTTTACCTGGAATCAAGTTCATCTGAATCCAATGTAGAAGAGAAAATCGTTCACTGATTGTGGGCATTCCCTTTACCCACCCTCATTATATACATTATCTAACTCTTTTGCCATATTCTTAATGGTACATTGATTTTCTAAAATCAAGAGCACAGATTTCCCTCCCAAGTTCATTCTAAGGATTTATTTAATTAAATTGCTTTTTACTTTAGATAAATGTTTCTCAAATAAATTAGAGATCCACTGTCCTTTTATCTACTTTGAACATTTATATATAATGTAATGTCTATTATTATATTATATATTTATGCTATGTTATGTTATATTATGTTATATATGCCTGTAATATATCAGGCTGTGGTTAAGGGTTTTCTTAACCTTAAGGAATGTTAAGAAAGGGTTAACCCCAGAAGAGGCTTGTGAAAATTTAAAATGTCTCTAAGTGATTTGTGAAGTCCTTGACTTACTTAGATTCAGAAATCAAAGTCACTAACAGACATTAAAAGTCAATTTTTCTGTATTTTGGTTTGTTTGCTTCTTTCCATAAGTACCCCCAGTTGAGTTTATATCCTGTGGGGTCAGTTTGAAATACTGAACCATGAATTCCATGGTTCTAAAACCCAGTAGGTTAAGTTTTAGGAAGAACCTGTTTTAAGAGGGATGTGACCATTCTAAAAGCCAAATATAATGGCCTCATACCTCAGTTACCAAGGGCCTTCCAGGATGGAAAACTTTTAACCAATCAATACTGGGACCTTTAATGAAATCCCCTAATTTTTCCAAGAATAGTTACTTCTTTTGTGTGTTTACATCTCTCTCCAGAAACCAAATCAAATATCAGGGAATATTTTTCAGAGCAATCTTAAGTTTCTAAATATATATAAGTTGAATGGAAAGTCATAATTATTATTGAACCTAATTAAACCACATGTCATTGTCAGTATTTTTTTTAAGTTTGATATTGCAAAAAGGCAACAAATGTTACTTTATTATTATTACATTCTTATGGTGATTTCATGTGCATAGTAATTAAACTCTCTATTTGGTATTTAATGTTGATTAATATTCAAATACCTTCAAGTTTTATTTTAGGGAAAAGAATATTCTCTAAGGAAAAATCTTATAGGAAGAAAAATGTCTACTTATTGCACAGGATCTTCTATAGCTGCAAAAGAGAATTTTATTACTTATTATTTCTGTTCATTTTATTTTACTTTTTAATTTTTAGACAGTTTGCATATAATATAATTTAATCAAAACTGCCTATATTTAGTTGCTAAGAGATCTAGGGGATTTGGACTTAGAAAGAAACTGATTCTTATGAGACACAAGAGACAATATTCTGGGCTGAGGTTCACAAAATAGTTTGAAAATAGAATCTATACTGACATATTCCATTAGGATAAAAAAAAATGATGTTGAAGAGTCACAAATTACCAGCGTACATTTTGTCACTTACAACTTAGAAAATATACCCATTTTAAAATTTAACTTTAGCCTCCTTGTGTCCAAATAACAAAGCTCATTTATTTTCCTCTTACAGAAAGTACAAGAACATTAAACTATTTTTCTCCATTCAGTTCTCTTCAAAGGTTATTTGGCATTTTTAAAAGACTCTGTAGACTATTTTATATTAATATATTTTTCATACTTTATTAATTTATATTAGACTATTTTTATTCAGTGATCACTATTATTAAAAAATTAAGATAGCTTTTGTTTTTTCCAGACTGTTATATCATCCTTCTAACTCAGTATGACCACCTATGAAGTGAATAACATGCAACATATCAGGCCTAGATTTTAATTTTGCATTTGGATACCAAATCATAGCCTAGTGCAGGCAGTCCAAACATGTGTTATTAGCTGGTATAGTACTGTGGATTTTGTAATCAAAAAGCATCCTGCCACTTGAAGCTTTTGGGTGGGGTATGGAAATAGAGAAATTAATTGTTTTATATATATATTTTTTAAATGACACTTTAAATTGATAATGTTAATATGATCTCAAGTAGTACTCTCACTCTTGTAAGTAGGGAGTGAATTCCTATAGACCTCTTTCGCTCAGGCCCTTCATATCTGTTTGTATTTGGAAGGGTTCTCTTTCTATCATGTACCTATAGGGGTGGAGCACTTTTCCCCTCTTGCCCTCTAAGTTATTTGGCTGGTTTAATAATTAAATTGACATAAGTCAGATTAACAGGAGAAAAACAAATTTCATACAGACGTGAGCTCCATAAAAATCTGAGACTCCCAGGTAGTCAGGTAATTGAGGCTTGCATGCCATCCTGAGCCAAGGGAAAGAAGGTAGGGGTCTGAGGCTTCAAAGTAGAGGAAGACAATTCAAAAGAAGATAAGAAGAGCAAATGTTTGATAAACAAGTGTTTGCTATGTCATGTACATAAGTCTTTCTGATATAAAAAGTTATCTCTGTTAATAGCTTTCTTCTGAGTATAGACCCCCCTGTCTAAATACTTTTAGGAAGTTAAGGAGGAGGTAAAAGACTCTTCCTGAGTCTGCTGGGCCTCTGATTACCTTCAGCTCAAAATCACCCCATGCCAAATTGTCACATTCTGGGGTGTTGTATTCTGCTCCCCTTTATGCCCATTTCCACACACGATTGCCTAATTTTAGAGGGGACGGCCCAGGGCATGTTGGGGATATAGCTGGACAATCTATTCTTATAGGATTTTCCAGTGTGTGCTCTGCCAAAGGCCAGGTCATTGCTGCATCACTCTTTTGCAGCAAACCTTAATTGATAATGACAATATAGGCATTCAAAAGCCATGCTTTCAAATTCTGTAGAAGCCCCTTGTACTTTTTACTAATGTTTTACTGGATTACAAAGAGAAGAGTCAAGTTCCTCTTGTTTGTTATTAAAGATCATTAAAAACTGCCAAGAAGAATGGTTGTAGGGGCAAACCACATTTCACAGTAAGGGAATATTTCATCCTTCTTGCCACTGTGGCCACAAGTATGTTTTGTAATCAGACAACCCTGGATTTAAATCCTGGCTTGGCCACTTATTAGCTCAGCTATTTCATGCAAATTAATGTCTCTGACTTTCTGTTTCTTCTTTGCTAAAATAAGAATCAAAAGACTTGCCTCACAAGGTTACTAAGAATTTTAAAAGATAATGCATATCAGATAATTGGAGTGGTGCCTGGTACATAAGTACTCAAAGAATGTTAGTTTTTTTTTGTTTTTTTTCATTTAATTTGTTTTATGCTGGTGTCAGTTATTTTTGTTGTTAACATTATTATCTAACAAGCTAACAAGCTAGGAAATACATAAATGTTAAATGGATCAAGCACGTACAAAGACTCAAGAGCAGGCTCTGTGTTAAGAAAAGAAAAGTAAGAGATGAGAAAATTCTCAAATATCAAATAAGGAGAAAAAAATTGAGACCCATAAACTTAATACTTTGAAGTACGCAGAAGTGAGGTGTCCACCTTATGCTTCCTTTTCTATGTTCTGCTGGGTTGCCATGTAAAAACAGCCTGAAGCAAACGCTTAGGATTTCTGTAGGACATGCTTCTGACTTAGGTGACTGATGTGATGGAAAAACCAGGGGTTTAGAGTCACTTATATTGTAAAGACTTGGGCAAGACTCAGCCTCATATATCACCTACTAGATAGGTGAAAAAATACCTACTATATCTTAGGTGTGTGTGTGTGAAACTCAATAATATGAAATTAATGAATATAAATATGCTATAAAATATTAAAATATTATTTGGGGGAGTTGCTAGGATAATAGGGACACCCTTATAGTGTATAATTACAGGTTCAAGTATGAAGGGCCATGCCACTATCTGTTCTTTATAAAAGATGAATCAAAAGAAAAATTTGTGTTGTAAGAATGGGAATCTGTGCCCCAATCATAATCATTCCACCAAGTGAACATCAAAAGTATTTCATAAAGAAAAATTAGTTGGATAGTATAATATGACAAGGAAGTTTGTTTTTTTTTTTTTTTTAATAGGGAAGACTCTTGTCAAGGGGGTTTGTATTAGTCAGGGTTCTCCAGAGAAACAGAACAATATATATATTGAGAGAGACCGAGAGATACAGAGACAGAGAAAGATTTATTTTAAGGAATTAGTTTATGTGACTGTGAACGCTGTTAATTCCAACGTCTGCAGGGTAGGATGACAAGCTAGAGACCCAGGGAAGAGGTGAGTGCATTCTAGAGGCAGAATTCTTTCTTCCTTGGGGGGAGGTCTGTTGTTTATCTCTTAAGGACTTAACTGATTGGATGAGGCCCACCCACATTATGGTGATTATCTGCTTTACTCAAAGTCTACTAATTTAAATATTAATCTCTTCTTACAGATATCTTCACAGTGACATCTAGGCTGGTGTTTGTCCAAATATCTGGGTGTCACGATCTAGCCAAATTGACACATAAAATTAACCATCATAGGGTTTTATCCATTTTTTTCAGAAATGAATTTAAATCACTTTGTTATTAACTAATCATTCTATTACTAACAAACACTCCAAACACCAGAGACAAACACACAACAGAATAACCCTTCAAAATCTATTTCTGAAGAAAATGTATTTTATTTAAGTTTTTTCTTCCCATTTTAAAACCACAATTTTTATAACAACCGAAGAAACAAAAACAGAAATAACAATCTTTGTTCTTAGGTATTTCTATTTAAAATTTTCCATCCAAGATAATTTTTCTCCTTCACAGAAGTATCTGGTCCTCAGGGACACCACTCTTTACTTCAAGACAGAGGCGAAAGAGCACTGCAAGGAGACCCGCTGCTCATGGCTGTTATGTGAAGAGCCTGGCACCCCTGCTGGTCCAGTCTTCACAGGCTGGGGGTGGTAGTGTCTAGTCCATCACTTTTACCCCAGTGTTATATTGGTGTACAAAGGGCATTGCAGATTTCTATGGCTCCTGCAGTTAATGTCTGGGACCAGGTTAAAAATAAAATTTCCATTTTATCCTTTGACAAATATTTTGAGACTATTAACACTATTCTGACTCCTGAAAATATATATACACTGTATGCTTATTTCTTTTGTCTTTGTTAGTTGCCTTGCATTTGGTGTTTTAAATGGAAACATGTGCTAGTAAGAAAGTCTTCCTTGTAAGGGGAATCCTGTATGTTTTCAATTCCATCGTAATTAAGACTGTTTGTGGTTATAAATGCCACCTGTAGGTTAAATATAAACCAAGCATCTGTCAGCCTCAATGTAAGAGAGCAAATAATGCCATAAATGCTAGGAGAGTAAAACTAGAACTGCATTGAAATGAGCCTGTCATCCCCATGAGGGGTGAAAAACACATCCCTGTTTAGTTCTATAAAAGAGCAGAGTTAATAAGTACATATATTTTCACATACAGTGATATATATAAATCTTTCCTTAGAGTTGTGTGGATTTTCCAATGCATGCTGTCTTGTCCCCTTCGCCTCTGACTCCTCTTCCCCAAAATGCCCTTCCTATGGAACTGATCCCAGGAGCCACTTCCCCCGCTTGCCCTGACCACCCCTCCCATGAGAGGCCAGACCTCAGTGATCCTATAGCACACGAGTACAACTCTGTCATAGCACCTGCCACCTTACCTGTTGACCTGTATGCCTCACGTGTGAGATTGTGGGTTCCCCTGAGGTCTTTGTTTCCCCAGAACACAGCACTGAGGTCTGCACAATAAGTATTTGTTGAGTGAATAAATTAACATAAAGTAATAAATCAGTAAACACCTGGTGAGTTCTACTGATTCAAGAATGATGATAGAACTCTGCAGATTGCATTAATAACAGGGCTTGACAACATTCTTTTCTGACAAAATATAGTCAAGACAGGCCGCTGTGGCTGGTCAACAGTTGATTAAGGGCTCTTCAACATGGCATAATCTGCCTCTCATACAGCATCGTTCTTTTTGTTTCTAGTTCCCTTCATCTCCCCTGAATGGGCACAGCAGTATCACTTCAAAGTGGAGAGTAACTTAGCACTCGTGAATGCCTCAGCATTTTGGAAGGCACTTTTCTTCTGGGTGAACCAAGGAAGTGTGGAGAATCCTTTGAATCCTCTTCTTAGTGGGACCACTGAAAGCAGCCTTCTCTTTGCTTTTTAGAAAACACCTGCTGGCAAATTTGATTCTCTACTATTCTCTCTCACTGCACACTCTCCCTTAGCTTTATAGCACTTATCACCATCTGTAGTTATAAGTGTTTGGTTATTTCACTGCATTGCCAGAGAGGCAGTACAGAATCCTCCCTTCTGCATCTCCTCTCCATTTCCATTAAACCATTCAAATGCTTACCCCCCAAATAAAACATGGAAATTAAATAAATATATTGTTTTTCAGGTGAAGTCTCTTAGCTCGCTTGCCAAGCAACTTGCTGCTGCCAGGTTTCCACATAGAGAAAGTCTGGCATGTTTGCTCATTTGTTGCCACTAAATTACCATCCTCCTGGGAGAACACTGTCTTGTTCCTAGCTGTGTCCCTGTACCTAGCAGTGACTGAAACAACTAGGGTATAAGTAAAGGCCTGGTGAATCACAAACCTCCTGCCAACTCATTTGACTTGGTCACCAGTTTACCTAAGTTTTTCAGTAAGTCATAAAACTTCTTATATCATTTTATGCTACTTAAAATAATTTTTTAAAATCACATCCTCAGAGAATTTTGTATCACTTATATGATTGTTTATTAGTTCACATAGACATGCTTAATGATAAATTCCAGCAAACATTAAATCAAACAGAGAGAATTATTGTAAACATCTATCTTTCTTCTGGCACTCACGTAGTCTGGGACCACAGTGCTCCCATAAAAGTATTTCAGTGTGTGTTGGCCAAACTTCATCCCTTTTGTTAATGGATTTGCCGAGGATCAACTTTTTTTCAGTGACAATCAGATATGAATCCACTTCAATTTGCAAAGCCTCCCGAGTTGTCTGGAAATCACAAGGACTTGTTTACCCTATATTTTATATGCAGTACA
Source organism: Delphinapterus leucas (assembly GCF_059928025.1). NCBI lineage: Eukaryota > Metazoa > Chordata > Mammalia > Artiodactyla > Monodontidae > Delphinapterus > Delphinapterus leucas. The sequence continues at coordinate 40,073,207 of NC_143146.1, read as the reverse complement.
GTATTAATGTTTGTTTTAAGTAACTGAGTATGTTCCAGGAAACACAAACACATATACACAAACATGCACACACAAATTTTCTCTTTTGAGCATAGTTTAATTTTGTGTCCATAATTTTCTTAGACTGATTCAACCAGTTCCTAATCAGGGTGCTTCCGACTATACTTTTCTTTTTAAAGAGAGAAATGAATTTTGTGAGATACTATCTCAGACATACATAAAATATCCCACAATACATATTTATTCCCAACAAACTACCTAGCCTTCAGATGTGAGCCTAATGTTTTCTAAACAGTATCCTCTTTACTTAAAATATAATAATCATTTCAGAAGCTATCTTATGCTAAGGCTGGATTTAATGAATAGAAGCCATTTGTACTTGAACACATAACATACTGCAGGCATTTGTTTCATACAGAATTGTATGATTATGTGCAGGATTTTTTCCTCTCAAGTGAAAGATAAGGTTTGAAAGTCTTTAAGGTCTATACCCTACCTCAGCTATACCAGAAGAATCCTAAAGAATTCTTTTTGGGATTTATTTTGTCCTTGATTTTTTCCTTTTAAGATATGGTTTTGTTTATCACATTTCCCTCCTTTTGCCTTAGTAGGGAGTAGGGTGGAAAAACAAACCAAGCACGGACAACAAATCTGTCCAGTGGGCCATAGTGGAAGCACAGTAGGTCTTGGCACAAAGGACAAGTGTCTGAAACATGGTAAATGTGCAGCACAAGCAAGTGCTTCTGGTGCTGAATTTTGCCGCAGGACATGCTGAGACAGACACTTGTATAGATAACTGCTTCTAAATATGTCCCTGTATCAGCAGGAAACAGAAGATCTCCCCACTCCTATTTTTCAATTCTGAAAATGGGTCCCTCTGAGCAATTACGTAGTGAATTAGCAAGCATCCTGAATAAGCCGCGAGTGCCAAGCTATTGGACAAGAAGATTTTAAAGAGCAAAGAAAAACAGGAAACAACTATCAAAATAAGCACTAAATAGACCTCCGTGATCCATGCCATGTGCAAGTGGCATGTAAGAAGGAGTGAGGGAGAGTAATGATTCTCAGGCAGTCCTGCTATGGAGCACTTACAAAGTGTTTTTAATCCTCTAATTGGGTTAAGTTCATTTAATTAGCTCTGAAAAGATGCAGTTTCAGTGTTTAATAAAACGTTTATATTCAGAACAGCTACCAGATGTTTTTCAATGTAGATGTTGTGAAGTTATGAATTTTCTTCTTCTAGAAATCAGTACTTTCATATAATAAGAAATAACTGTTTTGCTTCAGTAGGTGGTGCCTCAGCTGAGAAAAGAAAATTCATGTTTATGGTGTTGTCTCTATCATTTTTAGGAAACCTTTGCTTTTATACTCTCCATTCGGTCTACCTGTGTACACAGATGTTCACACACATCCTCCACAACACGTATGTGCACATGCGGGCACACGCTACCTCTTAAGAGCTGAACAACAAATAGCAAGATTTCCCTTGGTTGAAAAGAGTTAAACAGGAAACTCTGAACATTTTATTAAAAGCTCATTCCATGTGTTAGCCACAGGGAAAGACGTTGGAGAGCATCATGAATCATGGTGTCCTTCACCAGCTGGAGACATTCTCCTTAGTGTGCTATGCTCTCTCAAGGAAAAAGGCATTGGAAAAACATTAAAGGTAGATTCCTCTGGGCCACAGAGCTGGGAGATGGGGTTGATGAGGCGAAGTGGGATAATCACTTGAAATTATACACATGAATTTAATCTTCACACTCCCAGAATCAGTAGATGGTAACTGCTTTTTTTTTTTTTTTTTCAAGTTGTTTAACATAGCTTTTCCACATTGCAGGAAAAATCAGAATAATTTCTAAGCATTCAGAATCTACTTGTCACACAGTCACATGGGCAACCCTGACTGAGGGCTTTGACTCAAAGTTACAAATATAAAAGTACTGAAATTACAAAGATTTAGTTGGTAGAAAGCCTATCTTGGTTAAATAATATGTACTGTATGATGTGACTTGCTATCTGTTCTCTATCTTCTTCAATTATCACTTTACAGATTCCTAAATCCCGATAGTGAACATAAAGAAAAAAATATAGAATTATCTCCAAAAAGGAACTATATTTGAAACTTACTTTCTTGAAAATGACAAAAGAAAATAACAAAAGGAAGTGTTGCAAGAAAATGGCATCTTTGAATGATTAACTAAAAGCTGACAAAATATTAACCAGTCTTTCAAAGTGGCGTTTAAGAACGGCTTGTTTATGTTCCGTTTTTAAAAAGAACATTCAACTTTTAAGGCCAGTCTCCAAGAAAATAGGCTTTGCTATTCCTTTGAAGCTCAATTCAATATCTTTGTCTAAGGGAAGAAAAATCACATCTTGACTGTAGAAGTCATATTGAAACACTGAAGTGCTTACTCGTGCTGCTGCTGTCAGTCATACTCATCACACTTGGTGACTGTCCTCAATCCAGGCAGAAAACCCATTCTCAGTTAACATGGATCAATTGGAAAGAATATAAACCACTCTGCTGCCCTGAAGACATGCAGACGTCCACTCTCACACAAGTTATCTGGATGCTCAGTGGGAATGAAGGGCAGACCAGGAGGGCTCCTGAGACCCACAGAGGTTTGATCATAACATCACATTGTCAATGTTCTGTATTTTCTATGAAAAATAAAATAAAGTAATTGAAAATGACATATTAATGTCCTACCTTAGCAACTGCATCAATTACTTTAAATGACAATATCATACTTCCAAGGCACTTCTTACTTTCATAGTACTTTTCTTCTGATGCTATCAAGGTGTTCATGGGTTTAAATGGCATGGACCCACTGAATCACAAACAGACCTGAGCTGATATTACTTATGACTGAAAAGTATCCTTTGTTTGGTTTCTGTAATTACAAAACCAGAGGATAAAAGCAATAAATGTTAGTAATTAGGTAAAGCATTTAGTTTGATGCTCAAAAATATTTTGGAGAGATAAAATATGTCTGGCTTTGATGAGAGTAAACCTAAGGAGACTAAACATTGACTGATGAATTTCATGCAACAACTAGTTATAAAGTATCCTACATGCATTTTTGATACCTAATGGGCTCTTTGAATGGTTAGTGATATTTTATTTATGTTTTCAACATTGATCTTTAAGTTGGCATCATCTGACATCCAATTAATAAGCCTTTAGTTTTACTTGTTAGATGATGCTAAATCAGTTCTGAGGATTGTGGAAAAATACAAATAGTTTTAGAAAGATTAAAGACATAGGAATAAATAAAACTAAGTTTATTGTAGGTTTCACAACTGAGGAAGATAAAATACAAAAATTTGAATGCAATGGCTATATATCTTTCATTTCATTTTTATAGTGATTATGTACAACTGTCACCTAGTTAATGTGTCCAACTGATTTTGATGCTCACAATAACCTCATAATGAATCGAGTATTATTGTCTACAATTTTAGAGGTGAATTAACAGTACAGAGATGTTAGATAAGATCCCAATGTCACTGCCTGTGATAACACAGGTGTTTGAACCTTGGTGCTCAGAAGCGAGTCTAGAGTTCTTTCACCCCCACTAGGCTGCCTTTCATGAGACTATGTTTCACATATTTATATAGTTCATTGTTTTGGTTATTCCCAGGTTAACATTTTTAAAGGAGTGGCTAACAGGGTACATTTAGGAAAAAGGGAAGACTTGTGAAGGACATATTTCAGGGAAAACTAATTTCTTTTGCTTCTCAAAGTCCTGTACCATGTGGTCTCACATACTCCTACTCACAGAGGCAAGCTCCCCCAAACCAAAGTAAAAAAAAGCACATTTAAAGAGATTAGTAGTTGATTATTCTCCTTTCTACCAACTATAAAATAAAATACCGTGGATTTCTCGTATAGGATGAGGGATTTAGATTAGCCATCCCTATAATCAGATGTGTAACTCATACCGTTTTGTTTGTGAGGTTGTTATGGAGGTTTTTTCTTAGCATCCAAAGCAAATAAGCAGGGATTCCATTCTTAAAACTGTGACTTGGTGTGACCGTTTCAGCTTTCTCTAAGGTGATACTTAAGCCTATTTCTCTGGCTTTGTATACAGAAGTGTCTTAATCATTTGAAAGATAATTATATTAAGAAAGATGATTGTGACTTCCTTGGAGAGAAAAAACTAAAGGAAAGAATCTCTGTGGAAAGAGAGAGCCCAATCTAAATGTACTGTAGTTGTCCGAGTGAGAAATGGCAGCTTTTAAACTAAGGCAGTGTGCTTAGGTTGGTTGTGGAGGGGAAGCATTTGTTTTATAATTTTAATAGCTTATTTTCATTTAAATTCAATAAATTTATTTTTAGCTATAAAGTATAAAACTTGAATAAAATTTCATAATACTTTTTTCATTAATTTCACCCATGGGAGTATAATCATCATGAATTAAGATGCCTTATTCATCTGCAGAATTACCCTGGTATCAGTGGGTATTTACAAAACAATGTAGAGGACATGGGTGTTAGCCTCAAAGATTTAAAACTGGGAAAGATGAGAGACTGGGGAATAGACAGCCAAGAGAATACCCATGGGGTTAAATACATGGAAGTGGGAAAGAATGGATAATTTATGTGTTTAAGTTTTAACCATCCATGCCCTGGTTTAAACCTTATGAAGATGTAATCAAGGTAATGGGAGGAATATAATTTTGTTGTCATGGTGTTTAGTGCAGACTAGCCAAAAATGTGAGAAGTATGGGGCTGGTGAAAACAAGGCTGTTAGAGTTTCCTGAATGTGAAACAACCAGAAACTGAATGGAGGTTTGATAGAATAATGAGAGGAATGAAGTACCTGAGACATATTACAAGGAAAAAAATAAGCCACAGTTCACGTCAGATTTCTGAATAAGAGGTGGGAATGATCTGCCAGTTTTGCTTCATTACGGTTGTAATGAACCTCTGCCTCAGAACTCTTTCTTTCTAATTCAGTCCAACTCCGTGGACACAAGATCACATAGTCAATCCAATGCTGAGACTTTTTTTTTCTCAGTATCTTTTGAAAATACTTGTATTCATTAAATAGCAACCAAAAACATTAACTTTGACAATTCTGGATAAAATGAGTGACCTCACACCAATGTATTCTTGGATTAAATATATGTAACAGGAACAGTGACCCTATAGAAAATACATACAGTATTTCTACACAAGGATCATTCTTAAGTGCCATTTTTCTAAGTAAATTATAGAGTAGGAAAATGGAAGACATCCTTATATCTCTCTAAATGGTGGCTTATTCAATAAAAGAAAATCAGAAACTTAACCTTGTCAGCTCTGATTGTGGAATAAACTGACATAGTTTAACTTGACATGAATGTTATCTCTGTCCTTAACATTTTTTGGCTTCTGGAAACTTTTTTTTTCCATCTCATTGGCTAAAAACAACTATCACAAGTCCCAGAGACATCATAAGTGCATTTAAACCTTAACCCATGGAAGGGGGAAGCAATCTGTCAGGAACCTGAAGAGCAGGGTTTATTCTTCTAGTATTTATAGTCTAGCTTCCTGAATAATGATTCTTTCTCAGCAAAGACCACAAAATCCAGCCCTTGAATGGAATGGCACATATTTCTTGTACAGAACTGGAAGTAGCTAGGGACCACGTTGTAAAAATACACATGAAGTTTGCACTACTACCTGTTTTGTTGTCCAAAATGTGAGTAATATAGTAGATTTCTAGTGAAAACTATTGTCTATATTATATGAGTAGATGATATTTCATGAACTATACTAAAGGTACAATATTAGTAACTTAATCAAAGTGGAGATATTGACATCTAATTTCCCAGAATCGGAGTGAGAGATAACAGATGCTCTAAATTTGTGTGTTAAAATTTACTTATTTTCAGCATGAGGAAGTTTTCCAGGTTGTGATGTCCAACCCAGAAATATTGGTGACAGGGAGAACTCAACAGTGCTAAACTGTCATTTCCAATCACTTGGTGACTTATATTAATCTCAGTGTTCTGAATAACTCCACTTTACAGAAAGCATATTTCTGTGCTTATAAAGTTACTTTGTTCTATTTGATTAGGAAATAAACTTTCTAGAACACTTCACCTTGCAATCAGTTTTTCTCTGCCATCCTTGTCCTGTCTATTATTCTACCTTTTCAAATGTTTTTCATTACAGAGAATGTCCAATGGCTACACCTGCACTTTAGAGTATGTTAATGAGCACATATAGTTTTATTTTACTCTGGTCGTGTTGTTTTAATTACCATCATTAATCTAAAATTAATGTCCTCTGTCAACAACAAGAAGCAGCAGCATGCAGCACTGTTTCTAGAATTAGAAGCACTAAATTCTGTCCCAGTACAAAGGAGCTGTGTAAGTGCTGGCAAGTCATTTTGCCTCTCTGAGCCCATCTTATTTACCGGAAAATAACGGGAATGAGGGAGGTGCTCTCTACTGTCTCTTTTGGACACTTCTAAAACAGCTAGTCTTATCTACAACACTCACCTATATAACTACCTTTTTCCATCTTGTAAAAAGGAGAACATAGCAGGATAGTGAAGGGAGATGGTGCATATCTTAACCCCGGCGCTATTCTCTCAGAAGGCAGAAAGAAAGTCTCGCCTCACATATTTCATGTGGTCTGTCGTAGTTCCCTGCTCTAAGGTATAGTACTCTGCTCAAGTCTCTCCTTTCTTCCTCCTTTCTAGTCCTTCTTTAGGAAAAATAAAAAGAAAGGCAGTAGGAGCTAGGGCAGAATTGCAGCCAAAAAGTAACCACTCTTTTATGAAGCAAAGTCCCATTATATGTATGTATGTGCATGTCAGTGATACAACTTCACACACTTGCTGGCCCAAGATAGTGAAACAGAGAGGAGAGAGAGATAGCTGAAACAGTCCAGGTTATTCTGCCAGTCATTCCTCCTGGCAGAGTGAGCAGATGTCCCTGAGTAAACTGCTGTGGGTGACATGAATGCCTGTTCCCCATTCCCTCATGCTTCTTATAATTGAGCAACTTGACGTGCTGAATGGATTTCAGGAGTATTTTGATTATACCTCAATTTTGCCTTAAACACTCAGTTTAAAATCTACTTAAGATGTTACAATATGATGGGTTTCAAAAATATAAGTTCCAAAGCAAAACAGAACCAATAAGGACACTTAAAATAAAAATCAGTTTATCATAAAAGAATCTCCACACTGCTCATAAAATCTGTGCTTTAGAAGCAATAATTCAAATTATGAAGAAGTCAAGAAACAAAACACTTGAATTCCTTAAAATAAAACCAAGCAACTCTTGTTTTATCAGTGACACAATGATTCAGTGATTTTCTTATTTTATCATTTGTGTTATATTATTATTGTTATTTGCAATATCTCTCTACACATACACACAGTTCGATTTTCTGCTAACACCTCTAAATGACTCACAGTTCAAGAATTGTTTTTTACTAATTTAATCCACTAAGTCAAGTATAAGTAGCTGATTAAAGTGCAGACTCCCTCTCAAAGAAAATTTTATAATAGCTCCTTTCCTGAAGTTAATTTTTGAAGTAAAGGCAAATGTTCTGGAAAGGCATTGGGTGGAGGATGTTAAGACTCTCTTTTAAAATGACTGTTAGAAATCCATGTCCTAATTTTCCTACATAAACCAGTCATCAAACCCAACAGAGGACAAGAGGGCACGAAGACCAAGGATTTCAGGTGTTTTGATGAGTCATTCTATATATCATAATTAGCATCTGCACTGCTATTCTTGTCAGAAAGAAGAATGCTGACTATGTTAACGCTCGGAAATGCAGTAATTCTTTTCATCCTGATCTTACTTAATAGTTCTGTTAAAACTATATTTTTGCTTTTAAAAATGAAACTCATAATGTATCATAAATTACAGTGGAGGAGTTTTCCTGTTAAGTATGATTGGAAAGAATGTTTCTTAAAAAAGAAAAAGAGCCAGGGAGCTTTACCAACTCATAGATTTTGTAATCCATTTGGACATGAAATATATAGGGATTTTTCATACATCTAGTTTGGTTAGCAAAACTAAGAATGAACATATGTGCATAGGCAAATGAAATTAAAATGTCCACTAAGTACTAATTATGAAATCACTGGATCTAATTCAGAAAACTTCATGTTATTGGTTACTAAAGTACATCCTTTCCAACATTCGTATAACACACTTTCCTAACTGAAAATACAAGTTCTTGAATTCATAAGGACTGTACCCATGCAGTCACCAACAAGTCTGCTGTTAACTAAGCACAGGAAATGTAGCCTGTGCCTTGTTCTCTAATGATATTAAGGAAGCAGATGGCTCGAAAAAAGATGTGTTGGTACAAGTTAGTAAATCATAAGCAGGGATAAATTGCCAGCTTACCTCAAATCCAACCTATTTTCCAGTCCCTAACCTCACTAAGTGCTGCCACTCAAGTTGAACTTAACTGTGTCAGAGTTTATTTATTTATTTATTTATTTATTATGATACGTGGACCTCTCACTGTTGTGGCCTCTCCAGTTGCGGAGCACAGGCTCCGGACGCGCAGGCTCAGCGGCCATGGCTCACTGGCCCAGCGGCTCTGCGACATGTGGGATCTTCCTGGATCGGGGCACGAACCCGTGTCCCCTGCATCGGCAGGCGGACTCTCAACCACTGCACCACCAGGGAAGCCCTGTGTCAGAGTTTTGATTCATGCCTTTAAATACTTGGGCAGTGTCTATATGTGAGAAACTGAGTTGTGGCCATTTTCACAATCAATATTGATCTTCCCTGCCAAAATGATCACAGATTAATTTACATCTGTTATTGAGATAACCAGAGAGAATAGAATGGCTTGGCTTCTTTCCATGTATTTGGTACATTTTGTTAGGTATGAATACTATGGCTCAGGAATGTATTCTCACTGACAGAAAAAAAAAATCCAACATGTGTTTCAGGAAAACAGCAAAGATAATATGACACCATTTTAAAATCAATTCCAAATAACAATAATATTCACACCATCCATGCTCCGTAAAATACAGTACATGACCTTGTTAATGTAATTTGGGTCACTTTATCAGTTTCCCTTATGATTTAGACTTAATAATAGTTGATGAGGCAGTAACATCATAAGCCTAGCACATTTATAGTTCACTGGTGCTGTAGCTAGGCACAATAGACACTGTAAGCTAGTGAAGAAACAAAGAAAGGGTAACAAGAAAGAAAAGTGAACCACAGTGAGTTACAGTGAAGAAACTTTAAGCAGCCTAGAAGGAAAAACAACAACAACAAAAAAAAAACACTAAATAGTAATTTTAAGTCTTAGAAGAGTTCAGAAAACACTCACAGAAATTGCTTATCTCATCATGAAGCAATTAGAGAGAACAAGTGAAAAAAAATGCTCTATATGTTTACAAACATAACCTGTGCATCTATAGTGACCACTTTAATTAAACAAACAAATGAAAACAGCCTTGAATTTTATGTATTGACCTGACCATCCTAGGGATTCAAAGGGCTCTAGCATAGGGAGCCAGCCAGGCAAGTCACTTTCAAACAGCATTAGCTCCTAAAACAGTAGTGATGGCCACCAACCAATAGTTTATATACATGTGTATACAAATACACTGTATTTGTATACACTGTAATATACAAATACATTTACAGTGTCATGTTGACTTTCATCCATGATCATGCACCTGGATACCAATTTCAGAACTAGTTTTTTTTTGTTCGTTTGTTTTTGTTTTTGTTTTGTTTTGCGGTACGCAGGCCTCGCACTCACTGTTGTGGCCTCTCCTGTTGCGGAGCACAGGCTCCAGACGCGCAGGCTCAGGGGCCATGGCTCACGGGCCCAGCCGCTCCGCGGCATGTGGGATCTTCCCGGACCGGGTCACGAATCCGTGTCCCCTGCATCGGCAGGCGGACTCTCAACCACTGCGCCACCAGGGAAGCCCAGAACTAGTTCTTTATATAAAGAAAATATATTTCATAGTTGTCATTTCTAGTTCTCTTTCTAAAATTAATTAGAATATCAACCTCTCACCCTCTGCAAACAAGCAGATTTTTAAAAAATCACTGAATCTTTATCATGAGCAGAAAAATCTAATGGTAAATTAACACCCTGCAGCTGACAAAAATCCTTGTATGTCTCCTAGTTCATGGTTTTGGCTTTCTTCAACTTTATGTCAAAAAATTTGAAGAGCAGTTTGTAATCACTGATATATATTTATAGCTCACTTCAGGAGCCAATCAGACATGATCATGTAACAATGCCAGGTATGTGACTTAAGCTCTGCATAAATTGTTTGTAGCATATTCAGAGGAGGAGAGAATACATTTTAAGGGCTGTAAGAGTAATTACCAAGAAGCAATGCTTTTGATTTAGTGAAAAATGCTCTGAAAGGGGAAGAAATTTGGCTCAGTAGCTTGGCTTAAATGGAGGATGCTAAAATCTCCGTGATCTTAAATTGTCTGTTTAATCCAATAACATCTTTTTTCATCTATGCCATCTTTCAGTAAAAAGAGGCTTGGAGACTATAATTAAGACCTACATAATATAGCTATATTAACTAAAATAATGCGACTGTCAACTTGGTAACTGTAACTAAGATAGCACACTTCTGGATAGATAGATGGATACATATACATAGATATTTCCCAAGTAGTAACTCCAAGTAATTTATTAGCAATAACATGGTTGTGGAATATGCTGTTTGTCGGAGTTCTATTTACATTCCATGTTGACTGGGAGAACATTCTGGGAGTATTTCAGCCAGATAAAAAATACCCTTAGTGCCTAATTTTGAACCAAAGCCACACCAATTGTTTTAGATGAAAACTTAACTTTATAAATCTTGCCAGAGGTTCACAGATCTCAAAACCTTTGACTGTCATCTAGATTAAAAAGTAAAGGTTCACTGTGCAGTTCACTTCTATTAGAGAGAACCGAACTGACATCCTAAGTAGTATTGATAATATTTGTCAAGGGCCGGCTGTCTTGTGATTTTATTTATGTGGTAGACTGAGGCACAGCCAGCTCAAGAACTCAAAACAGGAATTAAGTGTTTTAACCACACTTTACTGCATAAAGTCAAAAAAGACACAGAAAAGTGATTTATAAATTTACTAATAATTTTTACTTCCAGTGAAGATATACTGGGTTATTCTGTAATGATCCATGTATACAGAGTGTGGTACTTGGTGAGTATATAAAGAGCAGCATTTCAAGAATTTTTACCAAAATATTAGAAAGACAATGGAATATTCCATTCATTCTCACTAGCTCTCTTTTCATCAACTCACAAGGCTGCTCTGAATTTTTAAATAATATTTATTTGGAGTTATTACCCCAATAATTGGCTTACATATTATGTATAGTTAATAGAAAGTATAGTTTTCAAACTGATCACAGTTGTCTTGTTTAGTGATAGATGACCATAAAGGATTTTGAAATTGTGTTTTGACCAGTTAGGACTTTAAAATTTGAATTCCACTTGGAAGGTTATCTCAAAAGATATTTATTGGCTTTATATATGGTGATTTACAAAAACAAAAACTTTCCCACCTTTGCTCTCATATATTCAAGTTATCTCACCTGTTCACTTTTTGGTTTCCTGAATAAATTCTTCAAACCTTCCATAGCTCTTTCTAGATCCCTTTCCTTACCTCTTCAGGCCTAGGAATGGTAATATTTTCCTACTTTTTCAGGTCCTTGCCTCCCTTACTACTCCTTTTTAGTTCACTTTCCTAGCCCACACTCCACAGAGTCCCTTCATTAAACTCTTTTCACTTAACCCTTTTGAATGCCAGTCCTGTCATGCCAGAACACTGAAAGATACCCAAGCTATGCCAGCTCGCAAGGAGGCACACTTTCACATTGTGATCTGATGGATGCCTCAAAGCCTTCTTTATCTCAAAATCACATTCTTCTGCCATGATGCTTCAAGCATTCATATGTGTGGATTGAAGCGGCTCTGGAAGGCTCTTACTGAAGTGCAGATATTCCTCCAAAGGATAGCAATTAACATTTTGGTCAATAACATTGTAAGATTAATGAGTTTATCAGAGCAGCCAACCACCAATTATGCCCAAGAGACAGGTCATTTTGACGAGACAGATTGGAAGATAATAAAAACATATTTAATTGCAAAGGGACAACAGATCTAGATAAGAAACAAATGTGATAAGCCACAACTCCTCCAAAGAAGTTATTGAAATAAACCAGAGGGGAAAAAAGACAATACCTGAAAAGACAAGGTCAAATTTTGCTTACCACAAATTTTTCTCCCTGATACAGAATTAGTGTCAGTACCTCTCCCTTATTTTGTTTTCTTACATTCACTAAGAAGCTTTATTCTGAGAGTAGCACTAGTTTTCCTAAAATTTTGCATGTAAACATCAGCTTAATCTTGAGAAAATTTTAAATACTTTTTATTAAATGTGAAAGTGCATTGATGTTGCAACAAAATTGTTCCGTTTCAGAAAAATGATAAACGATTCATATCTTATAAAATTATAATGGCAATATTCTTTGATGATAAATATTGCAATATTATATGCATTGAAGTTGGGACTTATGGTCAACTACCAATAAAATAGTGAAATACTAAAGAAAAGTAACTTGTCTTCCTATCCTCAGAAAATTATAGTCTCTGATGGGCAACAGGCAGAACAGAAAATACTGCAAAAAACTCAGCCAAATTTATATAGATGTTATAAAATTCACATGTAATACTTATCATTTTAAGAGAGAAATCTATCTTTTAAAGACCTATATTAACGAAGTAATTTCTCTGGATTTGCAAGGTGCATTCAGAGATAAACATACATTTAGATCGGAATGGGTAATCCTATGCATTACCCCAAGAGGGCAAGATTTCTCTCCACAATACTCCATTATACAAGCCATTTTCAATAATGAAGTAATGGCATTTTCAACAGTCCCCTTAGGAGATTCTTTCAAAATATAACATTATGCTTCTCATTTTTAGAGTAGTTTTCCTTTATGTACAACTAAATTTAAGCAATGAATTACACCATGGTATTCTAAATGTGATCTAATGTGGCATATTAGCCTCTTTTTTAAATCACACTTTCCCCTAAAATTTGTGAAAAGTAATTTAATTCCTTAATGGTTGTAAGCCAATATATTAATGGAGTCTAAACTACTTTTAGGTTTTTAATACAATCCCTAATCAAATTATATTTTTTCTAAATATCCTCCCATTTACCTGAACATACCTGTACCAGGGCTAAATTCTGCGTACCTTTCTGCATCTCATTGGAGCTCTGCTTCAGAATAATTGCTAATAATTACTTTGGTATCGTCAGGCTTTCAAGAATTGTTTTGTTATGTATCCTGGGAATCTGGACTTCTGAAAACATCTGAAGAACTCAGTTAGTGAGAGGAATTATGAACTTTCTTGCATGATTAAGCAGTTCAGTGGGATACAGGAAGCAACCTAATTATGTTTCACTTTGGGGCATTCTACTTGCTTCGACCCAAACTATGGTAGCACATAAGTACTTTTGAATGCACCTATTTTACACTTGCTAATACCATTCAGACATTTCAAATATCATCTTGGTAAAATTTTATGCTGTGAACTCTTAGCAATGTTTCTTATGGAAAGGTAAATCCATTTGATTATTAACTATTTTCTGATTGTAAATGACTTGTCACATAATGTTTTACATACAGTTTTTATGTTAGCTCACTGATTTGGGGTTCAGAACAAATTTCATGTTTTCTTTTCTTTCAAAATCTATCTAGTAATTATCTACAGTATGCCAGGCCATGGTAACAGGTGTTGAGGACATAGTTACCTCGAAGAAAATTACCTGCATTTGCACTGCTTACATTCTAGTGTTAGAGCTAGACCATGAACAAATAAATACACTGCGACAGGTAGTAATGAGTGCTATCCAGAAAAATGCAGCTGGGGAAGGGAATAGAGAGTGAATGGTGTAAAGGATATTATTTTTTTATAAGGTGATCAGAAAATGCCTCTATGAAAAATCGAATTTGAGTAAACATCTAAATGAAGTGAGGCCAATGCACAAATTATAGTAAATTGAAGGCCCTGAGACATAATTAATCTTGGTGCAAGTCAGTGTAGCTGAGCAGAGAGAGTAAGGTGGGGTTAAGGAGAGAAGGTGGCAGAGTGGGGTACAGATAGGACATCAGGAGCTGGACAGGAGCCAGATCATATGGGATTCTGGGCCACAAGAAGGAGTGTAGCTTTCACTCTGAAGTCCTTGGAAGCAGAGGAGTGAAGTGTTCTGCTTTAAATACTGTGTTAGTCTGAATAGCCCCCAAATATATCCACAACCTTGTCCCCAAACATGTGACTGTGTTATCTTACATGACAAATGGGACTTTGCAGATGTGATTAAATTAAGGATTTTGAGATGTGATTATCCTGGATTATCTACATGGGCACAGTGTAATCACAATGGTCCTTAAAAGAGGGATGTAGGAGGAGTTAGAGGAGGTGATGTGATAACAGAAGTGAGGATTGGAGAATGTGTTTTGAACTTGGAGAAGGACCCAGAAACCAAGAAACACAGACAATCTCTAGAAGCTGAAGAAAGGAAGAGGATAGATTTTCCCCTCAGAGTTTCAAGGATGAAGCAGCCTGCTTAACACCTTGACTTTAGCTCAGTGAAATTGATTTTTCAGAATTTTGACCTCCAAAACTGTAAGAAAATGTTATTTTAAGTCACTAAGTTTGTGGTAATTTGTTACAGCATCAATAGAAAACTAATATAAGTCTACTACCTATTTACTTGTAACTATATATACATGCTTCTAGTTAAGGATTAGAGCATAGAATGCCGCAGAGAGAAAGAAGGAAGTCCTACTAGGAAATAATAGTGGCTTGAGGTGGTGGGTTTTCAGGGAGGGAAATAGACTAAAGAACTTGCTGATTGACTTGTGTATCTTGAGTAAGAGACAGACGTTGTATTAGTTTTCGATTTATGAATTACAAATTACCACAACTTAGTCAGTTATAGCAACTCAAATTTACTATCTCAGTTTCCACCCATTTATTATCACAGGAGTCCAAGCAGGCTTGCCATGCCTAGAGTCTCACAAGGCCAAAATCAAGTTATCAGCTGGACTGGACTCTTCTATGGAGGCTCTGAGGAAGAATTGATTTTCTAACTCACACAGATTGTTGGTAGAATCCTGTTCCTATGGTTGTAGGATTGAGATCCCTGTTGTCCTGCTGGCTGCCCAGCTGGGGTGGCTCTCAGCAATTAGAGGCTCCTCTCAGATCCTTTCTCTGTGGTCCTTTCCATCTTCAAAGACACCAATGGAATATTGAGTCCTTCTTGTGCTTTGAATCTGAGCTTCTTTCTGCTAATAGCTAGAGAAAACTCCCTGATTTTCAAGAGCTCACATGATTATGTTAGGCCCAAATATAGTTTATAAATATAGCTTAGTCTATTAACTAAAAATCAACTTTGTTGATGAGTGTCCTTGTTACATCTGCAAAACCTCTTTTGCCATTGTCTTAGTACAAACTGCTATAACGGGATATCATAGACTGGCTTAAACAAGGAACATTTATTTCTCATAGTTTGGAAGGCTGGAAGGACCAAGATCAAGATATAGACAAAATTGGTGTCTGGTGAGATCCCCTTTCCTAGTTTGCAGATAGCTCCCTTCTTGCTATACATGGCAGACAGAGAGTAAAAGTATTAGTTCTCTGGTCTTTTTTTTTTTTTTTTTTTTTTTTTGCAGTACGCGGGTCTCTCACTGTTGTGGCCTCTCCCGTTGCAGAGCACAGGCTCCAGATGCACAGGCTCAGCGGCCATGGCTCACGGGCCCAGCCACTCCCCCTGCATCAGCAGGCGGACTCTCAATCACTGTGCCACCAGGGAAGCCCCCTCTGGTCTCTTTTTATAAGGGCACTAATCCCATCGTGAGAACTTTACTCTCATGACTTCATTTAAACCTAATCATGTCCCAAAAGTCCCACCTCCAAATACCATCACATTGGGTATTAGGATTTCAGTGACTGAATTTGGCGGGACAGAAAACTTCAGTCCATAGCAGCCATATAATTTAACATTACCACTTGTGTGATATCATGTTTCTAGTCCCAGGAATTAGGTTGGAGAATTTTATAATTTTGCATAATGGTTGCCAATGATGACTCCTTTTTTTTCTTTTTTTCTTTCTGAATTGAGCAAGCAGGTGATCAGTGTGCCATACACAAGAATAGTAAGTTCAGGAAGAATAGTATGTTTGGAAAAAAACAGCAAGAATTACATTAGTTGGAAATGCCTACTAGAAATACAAAGGGTGCTGAGGATCCGGGAGTCAGATATGTTGATATCACCACAGGAGAATGATATGGGGCTGAAAATGTAAATTGGGGACTTGCTAGCATATATATGACTTATAAGGCTGCAAAATTATACAATTTCACCTAGAAGAGGTGTAGATAAAGAGCAATGAGCAGTCCAACATTTAGGGGTCTGGAAAAAGTTGTGGTGTCATCAAATGAAAATGAAACAGAGAGGCTAGTGATGGACTGGAGAAATCAGGAAAGTGTGACAGAAAGAGGAACTTGCTAGAACTGAAAATTCTTGGGCTCCACCTTGAACCTACAGAATCAAAATTCCTGGATGTGGTCATGCAATTTACCTAATAAGCCCTCCAGCTAACTCTGATTCATGCACACGTTTGAAAATTTTAGCTGCGCGGAACACTGGGAAAGTACCCAATGGAGGTAAGTAAGTACTCAATGTGATTGCGTCTCCAAGAGAGGACCTTGAAAGGCAGCAGCAGCATCTGAGAGATCATTAGAAATGAAGGAATTCAGGACCCCAGATTTACTGAATCATATTCTGCATTTTAACAATTTCCCCAGGTGGTTCATATGCACATTAACATTTGAGAAACACTGATCTATACTTTATTAATTCAAAGTTATGGTAACATCTATGTGTAAACACACACACACACACACACACACACACACACCTACAGATCCCATGCATCATAGTTGATGACTTATTCCATTTAAAAAAGAATCTTTCAGACATCTTTTAAAATATATAATTTATGAAGTCTTTAAATATTTAACAACTTAGCAAAATGTTTTCCCCAAATTCCCCAATGCTTAAAATAACCAGGGACTAATCACTATGCCTTCTGAAGACCATGAAAAATAGAATCTGTAGCCCAGAGACTCAGGGAGGAACAAGGCTCCAGTTATAAGTGTCCCAGGTGAAAATTATCAGAGAACTGGGCAAATAAAAATGAACTTCACCAGTTTATTTTTTCCATTCTGATTAAATACACCTGAAATCTGGGAAAGAGTGGAAAGTGTGTAAAGACAAATTACTTCACAGTACTGTGTACTTCTTGTCTGGTTTCAGACAAGAACCTGAGAGTTTTTTAAGGGGAGAGAAGATTATATAAATTGTTTTTTTAAAAAAAATTGGATCTCAGCCTGAAATTCATCAGTAAAGAATTATTTCATTTCTTAATACCTTAGATTTGTTTGCACATCAAATAAGATTTACTATGTTTTTTTGAGAAACTATGTGAATTGTAAGAAATGGAGAGTAATTCAGGAAATATCAGTATATGAGTAACTTTTTAAAATGAAAGACATCAAATATGAGTAAAAGAAAGAGTAAACTATAGAAGAAAGTAAATATGGTCTGCAATAATATAGATAAGCTGTTTCATACTAAGCAATTTTGTCAAGATTTGAGAATTAATTTAAATAATCAATAACCTTAGACTATTGTCATTTCATTGATTGCAGCATCAACTGCTAATTGTGAATAAATAAAATCAAAGATATTTTCTTTTCAGCAATTACCTTTAGCAGATGAGAAAAAAGGGAGCTGATATTCATGCCATGCTGAAGAAAGCTAAAGATTTATAAGGAGGTGTTCTCCGTTCTTTGTGAGCTATAAAGTCTATCCAAATAGCAATATCCTCTCCGGCAGAGAATCTGCTGCTCGTGCTGGCTATGTGTTATTGCATTTGGACTGTCTCCATCTGCAAATGTTGACTTTTCATCTGTGACCAAAGAAAAAAATTTGTATGAGGAATGTGTAAAATATTTAATCCATGTTTAGTTGTTAACTAAAGGTTTTGTCAAATCCTGCTTGTGTGGGAATTCTGCATTTGTTTCTCAAGGTGACTGTAGGTGCTTTCACAATGTTGGGTTAAATTTGAGCCATAAACGAAAACTCTGATGAAGGTTTTTACTTAGACTGAGAAATGTAAATACTTGTTTCAATCATACTTTCACATTCCAACACCTATATGTGACCTAAGTAATCGACTAATCTACAGGAACAATTGATTTATGATTTCTTTGCCCTGTCTTGGACTTCTCATTAGTAGAATGAAAATAACACTGAAAATTTGATTATCTATGACAAACCACAGTGATATTTAATAAAGGAATAAGAGATTGGTAGAGGTCATGAATCAGAATTTAGTCTTTTACTCTCAATTTTTAGGTGAGAAACTAGGAGACGTGGAATCTAAAATTACTTTCACAAAGTTCATGCAAATTCATTATTTTACTGGGGCTCAGATCTATTTCTATTTGCTTGAGCTATGATGATCATGTGACCTGAGATTACTGGACTAGTTCTGATTTTAGATATTCTATGCAAGAATCTCTTGAACCTAACATGGGATCAAACAAAAGTTATTCAGTGAATGAATGAGAAATGTTTTTCCCATAGGTATACTCAAGTTTGCCAGATCTACTTTTGGATTTAGACTGTCCACATAACTATGCTGTACTATTTTATATACAAATCTGAGTTTAAATGGCAGTGAAATTTGTACCCCTTGATTGTTTTTCTGAGCAGGGTAATAACTGATATTTATTCCTGTGTGACAGTGATTTTAAAATATTGGTTGGACAAGGATAATGGGATCTAAAGTAGAGATCATGTATCAAAAAGGAAAGTGAGCAATGCTGAATGGTTTCCTCTGTTTTCATGCCAATGCTCATATTCAAAATTAACTTTTACTATTTTTAGATTGGAAGCAAATTAATCGATGTGATTTGTATCTGCAACTGATCAATAAGTATAGTGTGTGGAGACAGTAGGGGGGGCTATCAAGTGACTTTACCTGACATTCTTTCAGGTCCCTGCAGATTTCCATAAATATTTAGCTTTAGCTTTCCACTCAGGGTAATCCACAAAAATGATAAGAAATTGTTATGCTACTACATATTGTCTCACAAAAAAATTAAAAAGAATAGAAATAAACTGAGGGTGAAAATGAGCCAGTAAAAATACTAATTTTTTGGTTTTGGTCTCCTAGAGATAGTAAAATTATGTAAAAGCGTACTGGGTGAGAATATTTGTTTCCCTGAAATTTTTAATAGGAAGATTCAGTATGAAAAGGAGCAAGTATAATAATTAGGATTTTTCTCAGTAAATTAATAGCAAGTACAAAGCAAAATTATAGGATAAAAGCCTACTTAAAAATGGAAATCTCTTTAAAACAAGGAAAGACATTTTATCACTGTGCCTAGAGATCAGGCAAAATGCTTCAGCAAGTCCAAATCAGTGGATGCATTTTTCACTTTAAGATGTTTAGTGATGCACAACTCTTTGCATACTACACTCATGCTACCTTTCAAGGTAACTTCTTCTGGGGAAAATACAGAAAAACTGGAATTTAACAAATGTTTTGCATAAAAATGATGATATATGCTCTTAACCACAAAAAGACCATTATAACATGACAATCAGATATGTTTTGCATGGAAGAGGTATCTTTCTATAATAAAAATTGAATGAGACAAAAATTGAGTGAGATGTGATGGATCTGAACCAAAATGATATAAAAATGACATCTATTTTACAATTCAATTTTCACAGTCTGTTTAGTCTTATTTTACCCAATAGTAAAAATTCTAAGGAAAATTTATTCATGTAAAAGTGCAAACCGTTATATAGTATGAAACCTGACCAGAAATATGAAAGGTCTCATGATTTTTGAAAAAAAGTATCAGTTTATCAGTTTCGATCTTTGAAATTAAAGGGTTTCAAACCATCAGTTTGAAAAGCAGTGGGCAACAGGCCAGAAGGTACTTGTTAATTATAGCAGTGAGTTAATCAATGAACTAACAATTCTGCTTCCGGGTATAATAAAATGAGATCAAAGCTCATTCAACTATCCTACCATTTAAGTATAGCTGGAGATCCATTAAATTGGATAGTTTCACATTTTAAACCTGCATGTTTAAAAGTCAGCAATTCAAGCAGCTCTATGACAGCTGTTGATGCCTAAATCATAGGAAAATTATTTTGTTTGGTTTTGAACAGGAAGATGGAGCAAAGATGGAGAGGGAAATACATTGAGAACTGATATAAACATTAACTGAAATGACTTTCAAGCAGCTTTTTATGTGCTTTTGTTTTTGCTTTCAACATTTAAATGCAGAGGCAGATGGCTTGGACAGTTTTATCAGCACTTGTGTCTTTATACATTAAAAAATGAAGAAAGATAACCAAACTCATAGATTGCAGATTGTTAAAGGGGACAAATAATTTAGGTATTTTAAAAAATCAATAAAAATTTCAGTGTTAAAATAATCATGATGGGGGATTTTAAATACTTTTTTTGAGAAAAAGGAAACAGATTGGTATAATACTGAAATTGTAGAAAGTATTTATAAGCAGCTTTAAATCCTGATCTGGATTCTAAATAGATATTGTGTGATGTAACACAAATAGGACCTCAAAATTTATGAAAAAATTGGAGAGACAGGGAAACATAAGTGCAGACATGCACCAAGCACACACACATGCACACACACCATCTCAAAATTTATTAAGAATCCAGCACATTTCTGACACATGTAATACATGTTAAATATTCAATGTTGAGGGAATTATGAAAAGTAAATATAATTATTCAACAATTAAGACGATTCCTTATAGTGATAACATTAAAAATAATTATATGTCAAAGATAAAGGATAATATTTCAGTGCATATAACTTTTGCAGTATTAGCAAAAAATCCCTGACATTTTAAATGCTATATATATATATATATATATATATATATATATATATATATATTTTTTTTTTTTTTTTTTTTTTTTGCGGTACGCGGGCCTCTCACTGCTGCGGTCTCTCCCGCTGCAGAGCACAGGCTCCGGACGTGCAGGCTCAGCGGCCATGGCTCACGGGCCTAGCAGCTCCGCGGCATGTGGGATCTTCCCGGACTGGGGCACGAACCCGTGTCCCCTGCATCGGCAGGCGGACTCTCAACCGCTGCGCCACCAGGGAAGCCCTAAATGCTGTATATTCGATGTAGAATCATGAATTATTTTCAATTTTATTTTGGAAAATGACAATATTAAATATCAATGCTTTATAAAAAATGTTTTTCTCCCTTTTAAAAGTATAAAACAGGGCTTCCCTGGTGGCGCAGTGGTTGAGAGTCCGCCTGCCGATTCAGGGGTTACAGATTCGTGCCCCGGTCTGGGAAGATCCCACATGCCGCGGAGCTGCTAGGCCCGTGAGCCATGACCGCTGAGCCTGCGCGTCTGGAGCCTGTGCTCCGCAACGGGAGAGGCCGCAACAGTGAGAGGCCCGCGTACTGCAAAAAAAAAAAAAAAAAAAAGTATAAAACAAATCAGAAAGTGGTTCTAAAAATGAGAAAAACTAACTGGAAACTATTCAATGTTTAAGATGCTTCAGATTATAAACTTTTAAAAGACCAGGACTTTCAAGGAACCAGTAGAATGACTGTGTTCTCTTTAGTAATTCATAATAAAAATGTTTCATTTTTCTTTCTACCAATTCATGACACAGGCTTTATGGAAGAAAACTTGGAAGCACTGTTATTTCCCAAAATAAAACTCATGTGTGTGTGCATGTGTGTGTGTTTCAGGGCAACCACTGGAAAATATATATAGGTCCAAATAAAAAGAGTAAAATTTAATGTCATGTCCCAAAATAAAAACTTGCCAGAGAATAAACAAAGTAAGCTTTCCAGCAATGCAGCTCAATTACATAAGCAAATTGTTATAATGTAGTTTAGTATATATATTTTTTCCTTTTTCTTTCTTTTATTCCTTTTTTTTTTTTTTTTTTGCTGACTTGACTCAGTTCTGTGGCCTTGGCTACTAGCTGGTCAGTTTCCTTTCTTCAGTAAACCCACATCCCACCATTTCCCTTCTAGAGCTCTCACACTTCTAGGTCATTATGCACCCACCCTAATTGCTCCACAGTTAAGGTACCAGATATCTTGAGACAGGCTCTGTGCCCTAGAGCCTGAGAAATTTTCCTAATCAGTCAATCCACAAAGTGCCCTGGAAACCTAGCTACCTCCACCATGCTTGGCCATACATACACTGCCCCCTACAATTCCAGCTTATTGTTACCCTGTTCTTGGTACAACCGTCTATGTGCCCCTGCCTGGTGGCCTTTTCTCCTTTAGGGCTATAAGTAACAAAAACTGGCCCTCATGCACGTGCCATCATTGTGTTGTGTTGCACTTTTCGATGGATCTTTAAATTTTATATAACAATCAGCTACCTAAAAGACTGACCTAAGAATCCACAAAACTTCTGTAAATTTATTTATAGACTTTATTAAAAGCCTTCAAATTTATTTACAAGAATGAATCATGAGTAAAATTTTCAAAGAGCAATTAATATTATCTAATGGAAAAACAATTTTTTGCAAGTTAAATATTTTGTACAGTACACACAAATTTTAACTGTAAGTGTCTTAAATTGTCAGTTGTCTGTAAGAACTTTCAGAAAAATGTAGAAATGGAACTTGGAACAAAGTCCCTCTGTTGCCTTTTAAAGGGATAAGCCTCCCTAAACCCTACCTCCTTCCCAATGACACATTTTTCTCCTCTCTTAGCTCACTGCTTTTAAGGCAATTATTTGTTTCCCAGGATAGACCCAAAGCTCCATGAGGATAGTGTTGACATCTGCTTTGTTCACTGCTATATTCCTGGTGCCTGTCACAGTGTCAGCATATAGTAAATACTCAGTAAATATTTATAGAATAAATAAATGTTATCAGTTCTGAAAAACAATATACTCTATTTGTTAAAGTGTGTCATTAAATGCTGAAGACTTAGGGTCCACATATACTTATGACACACACAGACACACACGCACACACACACACACACACACACCCCTAGTGTTCTCAATTCTTGGGTAATATTCTTGATTTAATAAGATGGCAATGTATATTGGATAAGACTATTTAAAAAATAATCTTGCATATTCTCTCTTTTTTATGTACTCAATAAAAACCTGATGCTATTAATATTTCTAAGGTAGCTGATAATTTATTTTTTACTTTGGGGATATTAACAGGAAAAGAAAAACTTATTACTGATTCTGGAAAAGTAAAAATTAAGGATTGATTTACAGGCCTCAATATATATTATACATCAAATTGGTGATTATCTCTGTTGATGGCAAGAAAGGAGTGAACTTTTTTTTTAATATTGAGTTTTTTATTTTATCTTTGGCTGCATCGGGTCTTAGTTGCGGCATGTGGGCTCTCTAGTTGTGGCGCACAGGCTCAGTAGTTGCGGTGTGCAGGCTTAGTTGCCCTAGGGCATGTGGGATCTTAGCTCCCTGACCAGGGATCTAACCCATGTTCCCTGTATTGGGAGGTGGATTCTTAACCACTGAACCACCAGAGAAGTCCCAGATTTCTAATATATCTCTGCTAAATATGCTAAAACATATTTAGCAGAGAAGTTAAATAATTCATTTATTAACTATCACAAAGTATTGCTAAGGCAAAGAGATTTGTTGTTGAGGAAGCTTTTGGTATGATGTTTGTGAAATCAGAATCTTCTAATTACTTAAGGTCTGCCTTTTAAGCAGAGGATTTTTTTTTTTTTTTTTTTTTTTGCGGTATGCGGGCTTGTCACTCTTCTGGCCTCTCTCATTGCAGAGCACAGGCTCCGGGCGCGCAGGCTCAGTGGCCATGGCTCACGGGCCCAGCCGCTCCGCGGTATGTGGGATCTTCCCGGACCAGGGCACGAACCCGTGTCCCCTGCATCAGCAGGCGGACTCTGAACCATTGTGCCACCAGGGAAGCCCAAGCAGAGGATATCTTTAATAATTTCTCAGAACATCTTCAACATCATAAAATTTTAATTAACAATTAACATTGTTCTTAGATCATTGCTATTGCTAAGCACTATGAGGAATCAGAAGGCTAATAAGTTGTTTTTTTCCATCAATGGATTTTAAATCTAGTTGAGAGAAAACAAAAATGTATACTAATGAATGACATTTTTGTCTTTTGTCCCCCAAAAGACAAAAATATCATTAAAGTAAGAGTTGAGTGAGTGAGCTCAATTAGGAAATTCATTATTCATTAATAAGGGAAGATCTGTGGAAATCTTCCAGGTGCATGTAAAACATGAATTGGCATAGTTAGGGAAGCTTGCTGTGGTACCTGGGAAGCAAGCTGCCCCTGGAAAGAATCAGTAATTAAATGAAAACAAGCCAGGCAAAAAGCATCTTCCAGGCCTGCAATCCTGATGTAAGGGGCATTGATTGGTTTGAGCAAAATGTGTTAACTTTGTGGATACAGAGTCACTGAACACACCAAAGCGAAACTAAAAGGGAGAAATTAGTTTGAACTTTTAAAATGTGGGCAGAATTCAGAGGACAGAGAAAGGCTTATAGAGAAGATTAAATTAAATACCCTAGGAAGTAAGTAATCATTCGAGGTTTGTGAGAGAAATAGTTTTAAGTAATGAACGTATGTTTAAAACGATAAAACTATTTGCTCTTGAGGGGATGATACTATGGATCAGATGAGAAGGAATTTTAAGGTTATTCTAAAGAGCAGATTTTAGATTTCAAAAATGACTAAAATTTCCATTTGTATGTAAGAGTACATTTTAGGCATATATTTTTTTCACATCCAGTGTCCGTTTTAATGTTGTCTGTGTGTTGAGGTCTCAGTTATTTGCCACCAACTCTTACCTATCTCAGCAGGTATTTCTTTTTTAACATGTAAGAAGTAACTAGAATATTATTAAGAAAAATAGATGTTAATATAAAAACCCCACAATTATTGGGCACTTAAAAATATTAGTAGTGCTAACTTGGACTTTAGCAAAGACCTACATTCCAATTGTTGGCTCTTTTAATAGTTAAGTAGAAAAAGTTTCAGGGATGTTTTCTTCATTTTTCTCTACACTTTTATTCTGACGACTCTCTATTTTTGAAAATGCTTTATGCCTCAAGCGTTCTTGCCTATCCACTTAACCTCATTCGTAAAATCAATTCCTAATTTTCAAGCTACCACTTATCATTTGACTGTTTAATCAAGGGAAAAAAAAAAACAATGACAACAAAAAAAACCTTTCCCTTAACCACTTGACACTTGTTGTTTATCAGTAAAGAACTGATGTCCTTTTTACGTAATCAGAGAAGAGTTTACTTTCAAAATCATGGTTAAAATGTTTTAGATTGCCTGCTGGTAAAAAAATAAATAAATAAAAGAGAAATATCTATGATGACTTATTTTCCCTTTGAATATTAGACTCCATGTGACCCAATTTGCAACTTAGCTAGACTTTCACATTAGTGAAATTTGGGTTAAGAAATCAAGAAAATAGGTTAAGCTTGGAAGGAACCACATGTTGGCTTTGGATGCAAATGGTGTCTTTATTTACTGGGATTTCACAATGTCAACCAGTCAACCAGGTGTATCTTTAGTAATATACTTTAGTTAAAACATTCTTTAAAATTATTATTTAACTTTCTAAAATGTTGCAAAGTTATTTTCATGGGATTTCATGCTAAAAACACACGTTTATATAGAAAAACGTTTTGTATAACCTTTACAGTATTTTTTTTTTTTTTTTTTTTTTTGGCGGTACGTGGGCCTCTCACCGTTGTGGCCTCTCCTGTTGCGGAGCACAGGCTCCGGACGCGCAGGCTCAGCGGCCATGGCTCACGGGCCCAGACACTCCGCGGCATGTGGGATCTTCCCGAACCGGGGCACGAACCCGTGTCCCCTGCATCGGCAGGCGGACTCTCAACCACTGCGCCACCAGGGAAGCCCTACAGTATTTATTTTTAATGTTATATTTCAAGTAATACTTTTTATATTCAAAGAGTTGATATGTTAGCATATATTTCAACATTGCACATAAAATTTTTATACTTTTCACTATTTCTCGTGAATATGAGTTTTTTTGTGGAGAAGTAGGACATAAATCAGTAATAATACATATGTCATGGAAAAAGTTCATCAGAAATGATATGTCATGGGTATATCTGTTTACTCATGTCTGTCTATTTATTTTTCTATCTGTCTGTATCTCTAGATATAAATGAAGGTTTAAGGAAAAGAGATAATTCTCACCTCAAGTAAAAGGAATTTTATTCCTCCTATGTTATTCTTAAAAGGATGGGGAATCATATCTTTGATTTGTTTACCTTAATACAATTTTCATGAGCAAATGAGATTACCAATGCACTTTTTCTCTAAGGAGATAATTTTAAATGAAAACTCTAACCACTTTCTTTCCTTATTTTGTCTCTTGTCCTCTGCAGATGGGCCTCTGGGCCCCCGAGGATTAGCTGAAGCTACAGAGATGTGCACTCAAGAGTGCTTGGTTTTGGGTCACTCTGATAACTGCTGGATGCCTCCTGGCTTGGGTCCCTATCAACACCCTAAATCACCTCTCTCAACATTTGCACCCCAGAAAGAATGGGTCAAGAAGGACAAGCTTGTGAATGGGCACACCCTGACCAGAGCCTGGAAAGAAGATAGCAACAGGAACCAGTTCAATGACCGTAAGCAGTATGGTTCCACCGAAGGCCATTTCAACAATGGCAGCCACACGACAGACATTCCTCTGGCAAATCTGAAGTCTTATAAGCAAGCAGGAGGTGCTATTGAGAGTCCTAAGGAGCACCAACTCTAAAAAGAAAAAGGCTATATGGGACCTAATAACTTTAAACTAAATAGATATGTTAATACCGTGTGTGTCAGAGCTTTATGTATTCAATAGATCTCTACAACTATGCCCCTTATAGCAGGGATATCCATAACTTTGTGTTAGCACCATGGAGGATACAGTGTTTTACCACATAAGAGAGAGAAGATAGTTCTACTAGCCATGTGATCTTGTTTACTAGTATTGATTAAACTCTCCAGAGGTCCCTCCATTGTGCAAATATACTTTTTTTTTTTTTAACTGCATTTTATTTTGACCCTGGACTGCTGCTATGAACAATAGAATATGCATTTGGAGAGTAAGAAAGTTCCATGGATTAGAGTGACTGACAAACATATCCAGTTAGAAAATTGTGCTCTTTTTTTTGTTGATCTGTGCTGGGACTGCTATACTTGACATTATACTTCAAACGAAATTTAAAAAGATAAGCATTAAACCTATTGTGCTGTTAACAACGTTAGTGGACACTTGTAAGTCAATCAGTGTTAAAGTATTTGTAAATAGAAGCAAGCTATTATTAACAACTTTTGTGTACTTATACCGTTCATCTAAAAAACGTTGTAGCATAATTCTGTGTTTTATGGTTGCTTCTTTTCTTTTTCTGTTTGCCTCTTTGTTGCTATTTTTGTTGTTTCTTTTAGTGAAGTGTTTCTGAGTCTGTCTTGACACACATTGTTCAAAAGATCTCAGATACTTGTAGTGAAAATAAAGGTTCTGGAATCTCGCTTCTTTTATGATAGCTTATGATGCTGGAATTCTATAAGAAATAAAGATAAAAAATGAAAACTTTATATAAAAAAAGGACTTCTGCAAAAGCTTGGAAATTCAGAACCTATTTTCTCGACATCCTTATTTTCAAAGTAGGCAAAAGCAAAATCACTTATTTAATAGCATAGTAATGGGAAAGTGTTATCCTTCAGAAAGTGATATATCCTGTGCTTGTCACTCATGCAAAACTTATGTATTAAATTAGCATATATTGAAGAAAAATTACTATTCAAAATAGTTTCAATTGGGAAAATGTGTGTCTACAACTTTGTGGAAATGGCAGTTTGTGTTGATCCTCATATACAATAATGTTGTTGTAACACAAGTGTTAGACCATAGTCACAAACTATTTAATGTGTTGTGCCTTCATGATGTAACAGAACATTCTCCAGGTAGGCTAGTTGGGGGAAATTAAGGGATAGATCTCTAATTATTGCTGTTTAACTGTTTGTTATCATAGTTGGTCAGTGCCGACAGGTACCAGCATCTTGTCACTTAGGTCAAACCAACAGAGTGACAGCTAATGTTAATAAGATCTCAGTTGCACGTGCAAACAAATCCAAATTCGAGCATTCTTAGGAGGTTTTTGTTAAGGCATGACAGATGATTTAAACAAATAAATAGCATGCAACAAAATGTCTTTATTGAAAGAAGTGAAAGTTATCTTAATGCCACCGTTCAACATCAGTTTAAAAGTAAAAAAAAAAGTAAAAAAATGGTTTGCTGATCTGATAGATAATTTGTTCTTACCAAAAATAAAATTACTTTGTAAATAGAAATTCACATTTTTCCACAGTATAATGGAAAATAATGGGTAGGAGTGCATAGCTTATTGCAGTACATATTTGTCAGTTTGTGAGGGGTGTTTGATGACTTTGACACAATAAATATCTAAACAATTATCCTTGTTACTGCTTTGCCAGTTCTAAGTTATTTACAATTATTCAGCTCTTGCAATAAATGTTCTGAATTCCTGACTGTAGTGTGTTAATTTGTGGTCAAAATCCAAAGTGATGATTTTTACTCTAATTGTTAGATAAGTACATGTTAATAAAAGTTAACTTTTAATTAGAAATCAAAGAAAATTTGTTAGGGGTTTAATAATACCTACGTTCTGAAAATAAGTTTCCAAGTTAGGGTTAAATTCCCCTAATGATCTGTGAAATCATTTTCTTGGGAAATTCAGGGAGAAAGTTCACCTTCTAGTCAAGATTCATACAAGTTTCATCAAAGTGAAATCCCAAGTCAGAAACTGGGCAGGTAACACTGGTTATTTAGTGAGGTTATCTTCTTCACTCTTAGTATCCTTTAATAAGATTTCATGAAACAAACTCTCAAACACTTCATTGCTGGCAGAAGAGGACTATTCAGGGATTGAGGCCTTGAAACAAGGGCCGAAACTTCAGCTATATTTATTTCAGGTTAGGAAAATAGGCTCAGAAACTGCAAAGGATAATAAGACTCACACATATGCCATGTGTTTATATCCACCACAGAGCAACTGGATCAGAGTTTTAGAGTAAGTAAACAGGTCTGACTCTTTCTCCACAGCTTTTTGAAGAGTTGTAAAATAAGACTCAGGAGATAGTGACATGGAGGTAAAGATATTTGCTTGGATCAGTGGCTGTATGTGAGACCCTAACCCCTCACCTCTGAATAAGCCAGATTTATCCAGTAGTCTGTGGCGCCACCCTCCTTTCAGGGGCAGAGCCTGCCCTAGGACACAGAGAGTGAATGAATCCTGGAAACAGGCCACTC
The DNA here is from genome assembly GCF_059928025.1 of Delphinapterus leucas. Lineage (NCBI taxonomy): Eukaryota > Metazoa > Chordata > Mammalia > Artiodactyla > Monodontidae > Delphinapterus > Delphinapterus leucas. The sequence goes on along the minus strand of NC_143146.1, from coordinate 40,043,723 downwards.
TTGAAAACAAAAATCCATGCCTGCTCAGTCCCTCCCTCCATTTTTTACCAATCAGATGTCATTCCTTTCTGCCTTGAAGAGTGAAAGATGAGAGAAAATAAAATAATTATGCTCCTACCTTTTCTTTCCCTAAAAGAGTGGAATAGAAATGCCTTCCTCCAAACCAGAAGTTTGGAAAAGAAACTCCCTATCCCACCACATTTCTTCTAATAAATATGACAATATCTACTCTTATCAAGGCATTCAGTTATATGCTCTGTAAAAATTAAAATAAGTAACATTACAAACCAAACTGAAGTATTTACTCATTAAGTAAATAATACATTCATGATAACTAATCTTAAATATCACCCACATTATTTTATTGCGTAGACATTGAATATTATAAATCACATTTACCTGGAAATCAAAGGCAGTTACATTTCCTAGGAAAGCACACGTATGAAATGTATAAAAATAATTACTTTTAAAGTGATTATCAAATGCTACAGGCTATATGCCACACATTTTCTAAGGTAGATATAGAAATAAATTTATTATGCTAAATATGACCTGTTTGAATGAACATTTCTACACATATACTAACATAAAATATATATTTAAATAATGGTTATTCATTAACAGACAACTGAGTAGTCATTTTGCTGCACTGATGCTATTCAGCAAATCTCTTTCAGCATAGAGTGGTGTTCCCTCTCCCAGCACCATCATTCCTTAGCTAAAGTAAGAAATGCAGCTGAGGCCCAGAAGCCATTCTGGTATATATTAAACTCTCTTGAATAGAAGCCAGGAATGGCTAATTATTATTAATAAGGAGTTTTGGAAGCCAGGGATAAAAGGGTTGCCTTGTCAGTTTCAATTCTAATGTGGATGCCAGGGTGTTACTTTGTAAGAGGGCAAACCAAACTATGAAAAGGAGGAGTGGTGTTAGGAGTCTAAAAATGCTTCGTTGTTCTGCTTTGTTTTAAATAGAGCTGACCGCCTCTCCCTAAAGGAAGCTCCTTCATTGGTTCTTTTGAAAGAGATCACTTTCAAATTCTCCCAGTGTTCTTAAAGGCATAGTGATCACATAATGATTTCTCTATATACTGTTCTCCCCTTATCACAACTACCAATCTAAATTTTAGTACACATCAACCAGGTTTTCCACTGTTGAAAAAATATAAAATTAATCTCATAGCAATAAAATACTTTTGTAAGACACACAGTATTTAAAGCATGGCTATCATAATAATATTTCATTTACATTTAGTTCACTCAGTTTTCATTTATATTAATAAGTATTCCAAAGATATCAATTTTCTATTATCGTGATGCCACCATTATCCATTTTAAAATATTAAATATGAAATAAGGTCTATATTTTCTTCAAAAATGAATTTTATTTTCTTATTTCTTAGACTTCTTAAATAGTGCACCACACAATGAATTGAGTTCTGTCCACATTTTTGTTATCCTAACATACCACATCGTTCTTGAAGCTTTATAATGAAAAGCTCTTTTTAAATTAAGTTTTTCATTTTTTACCCTAAAATTTTCTTTTTAAAGTTCTATGGTTGTGTTCTTAGAGTACATACAACACAATTATTATTGGACTCATTCAATGTCGAATATTATAAAGTCCACATATTTGCAAATATACTCAACTACAGTAATTTTTTTTTTTTTTTTTTTTTTTTCGGTACGCGGGCCTTTCACTGTTGTGGCCTCTCCCGTTGCGGAGCACAGTCTCCGGATGCGCAGGCTCAGCGGCCATGGCTCACAGGCCCAGCCACTCCACGGCATGTGGGATCTTCCCAGACCGAAGCACGAACCTGTGTCCCCTGCATCTGCAGACGGACTCTCAACCACTGCACCACCAGAGAAGCCCTCAACTACAGTAATTTTTCGGATACTATTACAGTACTATTTAAACTCAATCCCTGTATTTTCTGGATCTTTGTAGTTCTTTTTAAAAAACATTTATTATGATATAACTGTCATATCACGTTGTATTAGTTTCAGGTGTACAACATAATGATTCAATATTGGTATATACTGCAAAATGATCACCACAATAAAACTAGTTAATAGTCATCACCCCCCACGGTTACAATTTTTTTCTCCTGATGAGAACTTTTAAGATTTACTCTCTTAGCAATCTTCAAATATATATTATTATTATATTATTATTATTAACTATGGTGATAGTGCTGTATATTATCTTTGTGGTTCTTCTACCAAGAACTTTTTTTTTTCACCTCCAAATTCACCATTAGTTTGGCATCATCGACATAATCCTGAATAATGATACTCAAAATAATAATATTGACCTTGGAACTCTAACACAATCAATCATTGATAACAAGGTCCTCAGTAAACATAAACTAGAACCTGTTTAGGTTACATGATTAGGAAATGGTAACAAAATGCATTATTTGCAAAAAACTGAAACACTCCACTCTTCATATTTTTAACTCTTCTATCCCTTTCTATCTACTTACTGGAATTTGTCTGTTTTCCCCCAGGGGAACTCCAGACTGTTTTCAATATGTTTCAAGTACAAAATTACTATGTTTCTAGGAACTTGCTGGTTTGGAAGAAACTTCTTATGAAGCAAATAATTTTCATTTTTATCCAGCATTTTTTTTTTTTCATGGAACCCATTTTCCCTTCTGTACTCCTGAAAGTGTGCACACTCCACTGACTGTGGTATGTGGTCCCTGCTTTTACAGGTATTATTTCCTCTTTGACACTTTATGACTTGAAGTTCCCACCAAGCCTCTCTTATGCCCTGATGCATTCTCTGTACATGGTCCACCCCAGCACTGTTCACCCCACCAAGAAGAGGCTTTTTATGGCCATTGGACTTATGGAAAAGTCTAAGATGGTATCAGCTATCATTTAAAAAGCACATCTCATTTCTACCAGAATGATTTTTTTTCCCCAAAAAAATCCATACATCAAAGAAAAATAAAAATAACATAAAAATTACAAAAAAAGACAGAAAATTGAGGCAAAGGGATTATGTGTGTCTATGTTTATATAAATTCATGTAGCCAGTTCTGCATACTTTCCAGGCTTGGGCCATATATTTGTCTCTAAGATTACAGGGAGTGAAAGCAAGACAAGCAAAAAAGCACTCCATTTCACAGTGAAATAAATAAAATATATTTTAAATTTTTTGTGGATAACATTCTCTCTTTTTTTATTTTCTCCAAAGTCTGATGACGAATGGACCATTAGAAATAATAATTTTGAACAGGATTATTTCTTCAATGTTTAGCATTTTAAAATCATAGTTTAAGTAAATCATGACTATCACTATATAAACTATATGAAATTCTATGTAAAATATACTTTTCTCCTTCACTTTAAATAATATTTTTCAATGTTTATACACCACTAAAGTAATCCTTTTCCACCGTTTGGAAAACAGCATAAGAGTATCATCTGTGCTGGTCCCCAGACCACTCACATCACCAAGTTCCCCATCACCATCTAACTCTCCTCTCTACACTATAAAAGGGACTGCTTCCCTTAGGAAAATCTAGCATTTCAAAAGAAGAAAATAATTTCCTAGGCTGCCACAGCCAAGAGGACCAAATCTCTATAAAACAAAACATATCAGCCTCAGTAATATGCCCTCATTCTCCCCTTGTTTAAAGCATCCATCATAAAATTCAGTTCAGGATCTAAAGGGCCACTGTCTCTGGATATGGCCAAGGTTACAAAAGATTGTTAAAATCTTTACTGCCCAGTATATATGGGTTAGATGGCCTTTAGTTAAGCTCCATAATATGACAACCGATGAACAATATTTTTAAAATTCAGGTTTTACTTACCTTTGGTTGTGATTGTCCCAAACAGCAGTGGGGGCTTCACTCAGAACCCAGAGATCTTCAGAGTAACTGCCAGAGAACCCTGGCATACACATCATGGCACAGAATATAATTTCCTAGAAAATCTATCTAGTTACACAGTTATCAGACTAAAACTTAAATATGTGGGAAACATACTTGCTGTCCTTTTTTTTTCTACAGCATATAATTATTATTCAATGAAGTTTGTTTTATTTATCCATCAATAATTATAATTGCACTTATATGGCACTTACTCTGTGCTTAGCACAGTTCTAAGGATGTACGTTATCATTTAATTTTCTCATATACTTTGTTTTCTAGGTATTGTTTTTTAGGTTTATATTACATTTTTACAGGTGAGGAAACTGAGATACAGGGAGTTCAAATGAATCTACTCTAGATGGTACAGCAAGCAAGCAGCAGTGCCAGCCTCCTGGTCTGACCGTAGAATATGCGCTTTTACCCACTAAGAAATGCTACCTCCTTATGAAAGATTCAAGCACTTTTTGACTCTGGGACTGAATGATAAATTGCTATTTTTTCTAAACAAGAGCAATAAAATAATTTATTAACTTGTTCTGAAATGAATATCTCCCTTCCATTTAGAATTTGGTTTACCCACTGGATGATATATTTATATGTTGGCTTAAACATTTTATTTATTAAATGTGTAGAAATTGTGCTTTTCAGCCTTGGGACAAAATAATGCAGTCTAAAATGGCACACAAGTTTAGAGAGACTAGAACCTAAACAGTGTTCCTGGGAAATCGGGCTAACGTCCCCTCTGCTAGATGAAAGTGCTGAATGCTTTTTACATGCCCCAGATGTATCTATTGACAGCTCACACCTTTTTATACATAGCACTTGCCTTCTGTTCCCTACTTGGAAATCAGGTAAAGAACAAAGTGAGCCACACATCAGGCTTCCATTGCCATAAGGCATTAAAATGAGACCAAAATCAGTCTGACAATTAACTTTAGCATGCTTATTTTCTTCTCGTCACAGAAATGCAGCTCCCATTGACATCAAAGGGAGCTATGTTCTTGAACAGAGAGGAGAATGGGCTCCCCAAGCACCATGGAGAAAGCTATATGTTAAGCTTCAGAGCATAAATACCCACTCTTACTGCATCACCAATTTCAATCAACTGCTCTTACATCTACAGTTTGGTTTATTGTCCAAATGGTGAAGTACTCCTTAATTTGACAAACAAGAATCTCAGATTATAGATATGAAAATAAATTACTTATAATGCCAAGGTCATACCAAGTAGTAGTACTACATTAGTCTTCCCTTTCCTCCAGGAAAGGCTGACCGTAGGTTTTAAATATCATCTCCCTGTAGTTCACAATCTTACAGTGTACTCTTTTTATAATACAGTGTGATAACAAATGGCATAAAGTGTTAAATATAAATATTCAAATAGTTTAATAATATCACAATATCATTCAATAATCCACTGCTCCATTGAGCCACTTGTATAGGGTAACTTTTCATTTCTCTTATATATATATATATTTTTTTGTTTGTTTGTTTGTTTTTTTGCGGTACGTGGGCCTCTTACTGTTGTGGCCTCTCCCGTTGCGGAACACAGGCTCCGGACGTGCAGGCTCAGTGCCCATGGCTTACGGGCCCAGCCGCTCCACGGCATGTGGGATCTTCCCAGACTGGGGCATGAACCTGTGTCCCCTGCCTTGGCAGGTGGACTCTCAACCACTGTGCCACCAGGGAAGCCCTCTCTTTTATATTTTGATTCTTAATTATTTGTCATGATATAATTGCTGATGTAAATAATTGAACAACGGGTGTATAGGAAATATCTGTCTACACACACACAGTAATCAGTATGAGAAAACCAACAATATTAAACTTCTTGAGAAAGAAAACATTTATGGTCACTTCCTTTAAAAATGTTAACCTGGGAATCTTTGCATGTTTTAACACTTATAGATAAATATTAGATAGATAGATATAGATACAGATATAAAGGTATATAGTTACATAGTTGTATATTATTTATAGTATTACTAATAGCTCATATTGTTATTCTTTGTATTAATTTGATATTATTTATATAATGCTAGAATTCTAAGTAAAGAAGTTCACGTAGCACAAATACCCACTTCCCAGTAGGATGGCTTTCAACTATCTAGTGCAGATGAAATATTACTAGAGAAAAGATCGCTTCAGTCATGCATTCTAGGGGCTCATGAATTAAGTTAAACTTAAATGGTACAAAATGAAATACTTGCCTTCAGCAGTATTTAATGGTGGTGAAGTTCCTTATAATATTTCAATATTTATTAAAATTAATAATGAAATAAGGATAAGGAAATTTAGCTTATAAATTCTACTTAGAAAGAAAAATTTAAGGGAGTTGATGGTACTGAATCTCATCAAATTAAGAAATTTCCACTTTGCAGAATAAACCTGGCATATATAATTGACACAATCATCTTTTAATGAAGTAAAATCAAGAGAATAATATTCACTTCATAGTCTTATTGTGAATATTGAACGGGGTAATTCACTTATAGAGCTTAGAATGGTGCTTGAAATACCATAAGTGCTCCATAAATGCATTTATTATTGTTAGTAGTAATAGTAATAGTTTATTCAACACCTTTTCTGATCACAAGATATTTAAAATATATTAATTACACAGAATATCAGAAGTGCAGTTCTCTTTATCCCTGCTCCTAATACTATGTGTTATAATCAATGAACTTCCCTCTACTCTTAGAGAAAACTTTGCCCCAACTCCAGAGAGCAGAGATGCCATTAGTCAAAAATTATCTCAACTACTAAAACAGGTAGAAACTTGACTATGTCTCCTCACTTCTTTTCTTTCTTCACTTCTTTAAAGATTCTTCAACTTCTCTGAATCTGTATCTTTCAACTCTTTTAGGCTTATTCTATGATTATTTTACTGTTATTTCATAGTTCAGCCTACATAAATTCAAACACTTACAGAAGCTAGCTTAGTAAGGAGAAATGAGAGACAGAAATTGTACTTTCTTCCTTTGGAAGAGAATGGCAGCTATTTGACCACCACAGCCATTTCCATACAGAATAGTGGGGCCAACGGTTGCCAAATCTTCCAAATTCTCAAGGGAAGCCTGAATTCCATAATGCCATGGGAAATTTCTCTCTAGAATACATTGTGAGCTTAAAACAAACAAATAAATCAGTGGGCCACAGAGTAGCATATTTGCTAACTGGTCAGAAATTCTCTCTTCTGTTTTCTGTAAATTCAACCTCTAATTTTTTTTAACCTGGTCATAAGCTTATGCCTTTTCATAACATTTTAAAATGCTTGAGTCTCTCTAATTTAAAACAAAAGAAGAGTAAACAAATAAAAAACCTTCCTAGCTCTTACTTCATCTCCTGCCTCATCTGCTTTATCCATTTCACGATCTTCTTGAAAGTGTACCAATACATCAATACCCCACAGTCTAACCACTCCAACAAAATTTCTCTGGCTAAGTTCTCCAAATTCTCCTGCCCAAATTTTCTCAATATGTAAAGGCCAACTCATGCTTCCATGCTATGCCTGGATCTAGAAGTAAAGAAAGAACCATAGCTCATGTGTGCTTGGGCACCACAGCCGCTGCAGGTCCTGCTATAGCTGGTAGGATGGAGGTGTGCCAGAACAGACCTCACAGGGAGAGGCCAGGACAGCAGATCATGCTAAGATGTGAGGGGTAGTGTGGTGACCCTTTCCACTAAACCACTAAAGCCACTGAGGGCACTGAGGGGTTAATGGGTGTGGAGCAAATTTGGGGCATTTCCTTAATTGGATCTTATACAGGCACCGTGGTGGGGCTAGTAAACATATACTTACTTGCTCCTTGACTTGAAGTCCTGAAAATCTATTCTCCACAAGGAATGAGTGTATTATGTCTAAAATGAAATCTGATCATATCACTCTGGGTTAAAACTGTCCAATATTTCCCTATTAGTCTCAGTCTAAAAGTCCATATGTCCTAAAATAGCCTGCAGACTCCAGCATGCTCTGTCCCCTGATCACTTGACTATCCTCAAGCGCCCCCAAAACATGGATTGCTTGATGATTCAGCTAAATTGAACTCCTTTAAGTTCTTTGAAAACCCCGTGCCATTTTTTGCTTCTGGGCCTTTCTGAGCATTCTCTGCTCTGCTGATACATTCTTTCTTTCTGTTCTCTCTCTTAGAGGGTCTTAGCTAAGACCGCTTGTTACTCTTTTTAAAAAAAAAAAAAAAAAAGATGCGGTATAGGTGCTTTTGAGCTCAGAATTTAAAATATGACTTCCTTTAGACTTTTCCAACTTTTCTCAAGTAACCAGATGATCGCCCTATCATAGCACACTGTATTTTCATCATCTATTTACTTGCTGGTATCTGTCATTAGACTCTAAACTCCCTGAGAACAAATATTACGTTTCTGTTATTCACCATTGTGTTCACTGAGCCTTTGACATAGTAGGGGTTCAATAAATGTTTATGGAATCAATTCATGACTACCATCTAATTGTAGGATCCTCTACAAAGTGACATGTTTTGAGGCCTGGCACGTGTACATTGGTACCATCCAGAGAACTTGGGAGACAATCCAAGTGCATGTTATAGAGGTATTACAGGTATTATTGAAGTATTAAAGGTATTATTAAACGAAATTAAGAGGACTCTTCTGCTTTCTTCTTTTCTAATATACTATGTGTTTCTGTTTTAGACTTTTTCTTTACTCCTTTTTTTCTTCTTTTCTGTCTGGGGAAAAAATAGACCTGCTTTTTTTGATAGGAGCTGATTTAAACTTTACTACCTTTGCTAGAGTGTATCTGACACAAGAAGGCAAAAGTAAATTGATCACTCCTTTAGTGGGCAGTGCTATAGAGAAACCAGTTGTCTTTCCCTTTGCCCTGGGCAGCTCCTACGCATTCTTTTAGTGCCTTCCTTGTCTAAACTTTATCACCTTAAATTCTAATTGTCAGTTTATTTGTTCACTACTCCAACTAGCTGGGAACTATTTGAAGGCAGAGATTGATTCAGTAACCCTGTGGAATAAACATCTCATGCAGAACTTATAGTAAGCATTTAAAGAATGCATAATGTGAAATATGTAATAAAACTCTTCTGCCTAGAAGTAGCAAGCTATAAATATGACGACTATTTGTTAGAATTTTAAGAAGACATATACATCAGATATGGGTTTGATTAAATGATCTTTAAGTATCATTTCTTCCAACTAGATGCTCTGTAACACTTTGTAACATGATAAATATGTTTATGGGAGGTGTATAGGATAATGTAAGGGTGGAAAATAAAGATCTGACACAAAGTTAAGTCTGTTTCTTATGTGTAATTATTTTGTTGGAATTTTTTTTTAACATGACAATAAAGCAGACATTGGATTAGTTTATTCCAAGCTGAAGTTATTAAAAAACCTTCTGTTCAAAGTTCATTTTTTATTTCTTCTTCTTCAACTTTGTATTACAGTATAAATAATTAAAAAACATTTCGAATTTTCAAATTCAAATATGAACTCCTCAAGAATTATGCTGCAATTGCTAAATGGTACTATAAAATAAAATGGTTGGGCTGTGAATATGAAAAAACTATACTCAGATACAGTTGTTCAAAGTTTTATGCATTAACTACTGGATTATGAGTTATCAGTCATTCCTAAAAGGTGCATTTCATTTGGAATACTAAAAGGTATTCCAGAAGAGACAGTAATTTGCCCTTACTCAATGCTCCAATATATAGAAGCAGTAATGCTTATGGAGTGGAGATAAAATGCTATTTTAAATTTGCTGAGTTCCTTCTATTGCTTAAAGTGGAATGAATCTGGATTTTAAAATTACTGAAGGTGATGGAATGGCAAATATGGGATTTATAAACAGTTTTGGAATATGAGATTGGATGTTGGAATTGTGTTGGGAAATACTCTCCCTTTATTCTTGTCAGGTTGATGTGAGAGCAACAGAGACACATGCAGGTTTGAGGCAATCTTGAACCAGTGATGAAGTCTCAATGAAGATAAATCACATGGAGGTATTAAGAAGTCATTAGGGCTCAGTTAGGGCTGAAGGAAATAACTGTAATATCTATCCATCCCTCCTTATTTGCCTCCCTTCCCCTCCCTCCTCCACCCCACTCACAAAAGAGACAGTGGGAATTTGCCTCCAAGAATGAGGATAGAAGTTGACCATAGGCAAAAACGTTTCAAGAAAACAGATGGTGCTAGAAGTGAAAAGACTGCTAGATTCTAAGACTATATTATCTGGTGTCCATTTTTGAGGTATCCCTTCCTGAATTATAGTTCTTGGTATTATAACCAAATTTCAGCAAAGTTGTATTACATGCTACAAACTGTGTTGTGAAGGAATGGTATAGAATCACTTATTTGTCTGAGAAATGGTAGTATTTGGAGAACCAATAGCAAGACAAGACAAGGAGAATCCTGGAAGAACACCGCATGAAGACATGACAAGAGGCAAACAGGATCAGCCTGTTGTACTAAAGAATTGTTCCTTGGGAACCCTCAGAAATAGTAAATCTATGAAAGACACATATTTTTTGTAATCAGATAGGACTGGGGGCTTGGGCTATGTTATTTTGGTATTAGAGGAAGAGAAACTGTTTTGGCTGAAGAACTTTGGAAGTGTAAGCGCTGGATTTATGTGCATAGCATAGAGTCAATCAATCTACATAAACAAGCATTCATGCACTCTTAAAAATGTTATATTCCAAAAGTTTGCTTCGGTATTGAATGTTAGAAATCTGGATCATTTTTCTCAGGCAAAGTTGCCTCAAAATCCTCTTTACTTTATTGATTATTTTTCCTAATCCTCAGTGCTTGGGTAACACATTACTGTCTCTTCCACAGTCTCTAGCTTTCAAAGCTTATTGGCACAACATGGATCAAAACACAGTCTTGGACTTCCCTGGTGGTGCAGTGGTTAAGGATATTCCTGCTCCTGCCCATGCAGGGGACATGGGCTCAATCCCTGGCCTGGGAACATCCCACATGCTGTGGAGCAACTAAGCACATTAGCCACAACTACTGAGCCTACACACCACAACTACGGAATCCCGCACACTTAGAGCCCATGCTCTGCAACAAGAGAAGCCACCACAATAAGAAATGCAGGCACCACAACAAAAAGTAACCCCCACTTGCTGCAACTAGAGAGAAAGCCTGCGTGCAGCAATGAAGACCCAATGCAGCCAAAAATAAACCAACAACAACAAAAAACACAGTCTTGATTGTAAACCAATTGCTCTTTCTATTTTAAACTAGTTTTTCTGTTTGTTTGTTTTTTAACAGACCGAATAGGACCAATCATTTTCTTAGGACTCACTTCCATCTTGACATAGGTCTTCCCTCCCCACACCTTTTTTTTAAACCTCAGTTTTGTAGGAAAATATAAAATGATGGTGAGTTGCCACTGGCAGAACTTGCTAGATTGAGAGCACCATCTGCAGCAGACCCTGATTTTTCTTGACAATTAAACAGAGCAGGGAGTTAGGGATGTCCAGTTGGGGTGGACAGGTCAAGCCAGTAGCATTAATAAGGACAAGGGGAAAGGCCACTCTCCAGAGTCTCCCTAGATCATGATGAGAAGTAAAGATGGAGTGGGCAGAGGGACAATGTTAAGCTTCAGTCATTACAAGGAAATATATGGAATGGCAGTAAAGAAAACAAATTCCAAGCATTAGCTCTGAAGCTAGAAAATTCTAAAACACTATTCTTGGGAGCATGACTTGATATACTTACCACTTACACAACAGACTTAGCTTTTCTATCTCAGCAAGAAATATTTATTAGAACATTTTTCTTAATGTTGTTTTACACATGCTAGAGGTGAAAAATCTTTCTCCAAAAATTTTAATTGATTAATCACATTTTCATTCAAGTGTAATTTTGACTTTTTTTTAATTAGAAAACTTATTTTGGTACACCAATCAAAAATAGTCAGTAACTTTGGTTTGTGCAACTTATTTTCTTTGGAAAATTAATATGATATCTTATCTCTGTGATATTATTTAAATGTTAATTGCAGTTAATGCTTCTTGAAACCTATACACCAGCCATTCCTTTAAAATATAATCTTATTTTTCATGTGTAACTGCATATAAAACATTGAAAAGTTCATCTGTAATTACTGACCACCTTAAAGCTTTAAATATCCAAAAATAAAACCAAAAGAATAGAAAACAAACAAGTCGAGACTATTGTATTTAAAAGAAAGTGTTCAATAATATGAAGTTATTAGAGTACAGCTGCCAACTTAATCATATTAACTATATAAGCATCTGAGAATAATTCTGCACTTTATTAGTTATCTTAGATTTCATATGTCATATTCATTAAATTGAAATTAAGAAATGAAGCTTGAAAGATGGTGCCACATATGCAAATCAATCATGTAATACACCACATAAACAAAACTTAAAAAACACATGATCATTTCAATAGATGCAGAAAAAGCATTTGACAAAATCCAACATCCATTCATGACAAAAACTCTTACCAAAGTGGGTATAGAGGGAACATATCTCAACATAATAAAAGCCATTTATGTCAAATCCACAGCCAATATAATACTCAATGGTGAAAAGCTGAAAGTCTTCCCACTAAAATCTGGAACAAGACAGGCTGCCACTCTAAGCACTTCTATTCAACATAGTATTGGAAGTCCTAGCCACAGCAATCAGACAAGAAAAAGAAATAAAAGGTATTCAAATTGGAAAGGAAGAGGTACAATTGTCACTATATGCAGATGACATGATACTATATATAGAAAACCCTAAGGACTCCACACAAAAACTACTAGATCTAATAAATTATTTCAGCAAAGTAGCAGGATACAAGATTACCATTCAGATATTGGTTGCATTTCTTTACACTAATCATGAAATATCATAAAGGGAATTTAAAAAGATAACAAAAATAATAACTTTTAAAATCATACCAAAATAATAAAATACCTAGGAATAAACCTGACCAAGGAGGTGAAAGACTGCTGAGAACTATGTAATAAAGGAAATTAAAGAGAATTCAAAGAAATGGAAAAATATCCCATGGCCTTAGATTAGAAGAATTAATATTGTTAAAATGACAATGCTACCCAAAGCAATCCACAGATTTAATGCAAATCAAATTACCCATGACATTTTTTCACAGAACTCAAACAAATAATCCAAAAATTTATATGGAACCATAAAAGACCCAGAACTGCCAAAGCAATCCTGAGGGGAAAAATCAAAGCAGGAGGCATAACTCTCCCAGACATCAGACAATACTACAAAGCTACAGTAATCAAAACAGTGTGGTATTCGTACAACAACAGACATACGGATCAATGGAACAGAACAGAGAACCCAGAAATAAACCCAAACACCTATGGTCAATTAATCTTTGACAAAGAAGACAAAAATATAAAATAGGAAAAAAGTAGTCTCTTCAGCAAGTGGTGTTGGGAAAGTTGGACCGCTGCATGTAAATCAATGAAGTTAGATCACACCCTCAAACCATGCACAAAGTAAACTCAAAATGGCTTAAACACTTAAACATAAGTCATGACACCATAAAACTCCTAGAAGGTGGCATAGGCAAAATATTCTCTGACATTAACCGTACCGATGTTTTCTTATGTCAGTCTCCCAAGGCAATAGAAATAAAAACAAAAATAACAAATACGACCTAATCAAACTTACAAGCCTTTGGACAGCAACAGAAACCATAAAAACAAACTATAAAAACAAACACAAAAACCCCTGAAAAGGCAACCTACAAAATGGGAGAAAATATTTGCAAATCATGCGACAGACAAGGGCTTAATCTCCAAAATATACAAACAGCTCATACAACTCAACAACAAAAAAACAACCAACTCAATCAAAAAATGGGCAGAAGGGAGTTCCCTGGTGGTGCAGTGGTTGAGAGTCCGCCTGCCGATGCAGGGGACACAGGTTCGTGCCCCGGTCTGGGAAGATCCCACATGCCGCGGAGTGGCTGGGCCCGTGAGCCATGGCCGCTGAGCCTGCGCGTCCGGAGCCTGTGCTCCTCAAAGGGAGAGGCCACAACAGTGAGAGAGGCCCGCGTACTACAAAAAAAAAAAAAAAATGGGCAGAAGATCTTAATAGACATTTCTCCAAAGAAGACATACAGATATGCACATGAAAATATGCTCAACATCACTAATTATTATAGAAATGAAAATCAAAACTACAGTGAAGTATCACCTCACACAGGTCAGAATGGCCATTATTAAAAAGTCGACAAATAACAAATGCTGGAGAGAGTGTGGAGAAAAGGGAAACCTCCTACACTGCTGGTGGGAACGTTAGTTGATACAGCCACTATCGAAAATAGTATGGAGGTTCCTCAGAAAACTAAAAACAAAATTATCGTATGATCCAGCAGTCCCACTCCTGGGCATATACCTGAACAAAACTATAATTCAAAAAGACACAGGCACCCCTATGTTCATAGCAGCACTATTCACAATAGCCAAGACATGGAAACAACCTAAATGTCCATTGACAGATGAATGGATAAAGAAGATGTGGTACATATATACAATGGAATATTACTCATCCATAAAAAAATACAAAATAATGCCATTTGTAGCAACACAGATGCAACTAGAGATTCTCATACTAAGTGAAGTAAGTCAGAAAAAGAAAGAAAAATACCATATGCTATCACTTATATGTGGAATCTAAAATATGGCACAAAGAAATCTATCTTCAAAACAGAAATAGACTCACAGACATAGAGTTAAGACTTGTGGTTGCCAAGGGGGAGTGGGGAGGGAGAGGGATGTACTAAGCATTTGGGGTTGGTAGATGGAAACTATTACATTTAGAATGGATAAATAACAAGGTCCTACTGTATAGCACAGGGAACTATTCTAATCTCCTGGGATAAACCATAATGGAAAAGAATATTAAAAAAATAGAATGTATATATATATATGTGTATAACTGAGTAACTTTGCTGTACAGCACATTTTCAATCAACTATACATCAATAAAAATAAAATTAAAAAAATGAAGTCTGCACAAATAAAATATGCTTTGAAATTAATTATAAATATTAACATTTTAAATATTTTTACTAAAAACACCAACAGAATGAGGTAAAAATTTTTGAAGTCTATTTTTCTTCTTTTATTTTAAATTATTGTGCTACTTATAGTCATAAGAATATCCTAAAAGTAGCAGGCAATTACAAATTTTCAAAATCTGGACCAACCTTCCTGTTATTTTCTCAGCATGTTGTGCTTCTTAGTTGCCATATGTTCAGTTTTCTAAAGGTAGACTTTCTACCTCTCTACAAACTTAACTTTTATTTTCATAAGTTCAAACAAGCTAAGTATCTTCTTGACAATTCTGGGTACAAGAACTCTTTTTTAACTGAAATATGTTCTCATAATATTTATGTTAATCTGACTGCACATATGGTCCTTTTTATTACTGAAGCTGAACTAGATTGATAAATCTGAACTCTTTGCTGCACAATAAAATCAAACCATGATTCTACAGTGTATTAATTAAATTAAATTGGAGTACATATAAAATATGATTCAATATTTGTTTTAGGATATGTGTCTAATGCGCATTGCCTGCGATAGACTTAGTTATTCAAATTTTATAATATTCGGCCCTGAACCAAATTCAATCACAATGAACTTCACTTTTCTTCTTCTGTTTTTAAAGTGATTTAAGGATTGATTAGATGTAATCAGTCACTGTGGTTTTAAAACATTTTTTCTCAGATACTCCTGGATTTGTATACAAAAATTATTTCCGAACTTCTTCCTTATTGCCATGGCCTGATTTTGTTCATGAATAGAACAGGTTTTCTTTAATCTCACTGAAGGTGAGGCTAGTCTGGTATAGGAATGTATATGTAACAAAGTTCTAGCCAATGACACAGAAAGGGAAGTCTTCTGGGGAACCTCGAAGACATCTTTTTATTTTCTTTAATAAAAATGCCTTGATTGTATTTAGCTGTCTTGTTATGATAATAAGAAGGCCAAGAGGATCATCAAGTTGCTAACTCAGAATTCTGAGCATATTAAGTTTATGTACGAGCCCACCAACCACCAACCTTGAGATTTCCCAGTAAGTGAGTTCTCAATGTCCTATGGCTTAGGCCACTGTCACATAAGTCTTCAATGAATATAAAAAGCAATTCTCACAGGCAAATAGCTTAATAGATGTAGCTTAGATGTAGGTTGATATCGTCTACAAATAGATGTAGCTTCAACTCTGATAGTTTGTACAGTTTAAAAACAAACAAGAAAAACCAATGAGATAGAGTAAAATAGGAGATTTTCCAAACAGAGAGGGAGCTGTATGAAAAATATATATGCTATATGGGTGCAATAAGTATTAGGTGCCTTTGTCATTGCATCTGACTTGCATACTGTGATAATCCTAGCTTAGGGCACTAGCAGCCCAGTGAGAGGGTGGGAAGCCAGTATGATTTGGCTGAAAGAAAATGGAATGAAAACCGAGCCACCAGAAATGTGGTGTTAGTTCTAATCTGATTTTTCAGGAGGAACTAATAGCCTTTAAGAAACATTACAAATGCAAGATAGTTGACCTACATTGTGGCAAACAGTAGACATATTCTGGAAGTGTGTTAAAATAAATTTTATATTCAAATTAGCAATTATTTTTTTCAGATAAATTATAGATATTAATACCTCTATGTCCTCAGGATCAATTCTTTGTTCAGATATATTATAGCTGTTAAATCTGTATATAGTCAGGATCAACACATGCAAGCCATTCTTAGCTTTTAAATTGGGACTTAGATAAAATTTCAAGTCAATGGAGTATGGTAGATGGAAAAAGATGAGCAGAAACCCATATTCAAATAGTAAAATAATAGTTAATTTTATTAAGCTAGAATCCTTATAAAAACAATAACAATAACAATAACAACAACAACAATGATCCAGGATGTCCTTTGTCCTTCTTGTTGAGATTCATCAACTGTGACCCTGTGACCAAGAGTGTGATACTAAGCCATGAAGAAAATATGTCTGTTTCTTTTCACCTATGAGGCTTATAAGCTCTTTTTTTCTTTTAATCTTTCTAATTTTTGAAAACAATCATTTTATCTTTTTATCCTCTGGGTCACATACAGTACTTGGTTAATAATAGCTGCCTAATAAATCTTTTCTGATATACCAACAAATTTCCAACCTCATTAGAAGTAAAAGTAAAATTGCAAACAATGAGGTTCAATATTTTAATCTATTAAATTAGAATTTGTTTAAGGAAACTGCACAGTATTGTAGGGATCTGATGAAAGAGGCCATTTTTATCCACTGCTGGAAAGAGAATACATTGGCACAAGCATGTACTAATTATGTATGATTCCTCATTTGTAAAACAAGGAAAATAATACTTAAGTTATATATAGGGATTAAATGAAATAATATATAAAAGCATCCAACACAATAGTTGGTATATAGTAACACTTAAATCCTGGTACCTTACAAAAAAAGACAAAACAGTAATAATTGACCGTCTTTTATACTTCTTTTAAATTATGTGTCTTCCCCTTGACCATAAACTCCGTAAGACTGGATGCCTGTGTCTTGTTTACTGTTGTACCCTGTTGCATTATATAGTACCTGCCACACTGTCAGTTAGTAAATATTTGTTAACTTCATAGAGTTCATTTAGCTCTCCTAATTACTAAAGAGAAATTTCATATGAAAAACTGTACTGGTTATCACTGGAGAAATATAACACATTTTACATTCATTGAATGAGCATATATTAAGAGGTAGTATGACATACTAGAAAAGCACAAGCTCTGAATTTGAAAGAAATACATTCTAACTTGCTATCCACCATTCACAGCTTATTCAACCTTTCTGAATCTCCACTGATATGTATGTGCCTCTAGAGTGAAGATTATCAATGTCATGGAGTTTCTGTGATATTAAATAGGAAAATATGCATTTAAAAAGGTCAAGCGTTTACCTAAGCTACTTCATGGTATTACTACCTTGGTATCCATTTTGTTTGGTCTTCAACTGACACTGTTACTGAGTCCAAGCTTGTATTGCTTGCACTGCATGACAGACCAATAAATCAAGAGATGAGCTGTTGGGACAAGGAATAACAACTTTATTCAGAAAGCCAGCAGACTGATGAGGTGGTAGACTAGTGTCCTGAAAAACCATCCTACCTGAGTTAGAATTCAGGCTTCTTTTATACTAAAAGAGGAGGTGGTGTGGTTGGTTGTTGCAAACTTCTTGGTGGCAGAATCCGTTGTTTTTGCAGCTGTCCAGGTAGGTCAGGTCATGATATTCCTATAAGCCTCCAACAAGACAAATGTTATTCTCTGTTCTGCAACTATTTATTTCTACATGAATGGAAAAGTGTTATACCTTTAAAGGTCAGAGGCTTGAAATGGACTATCCTGTATATTTCAGGCTATAGATGACATTCTTAACTTGTAGCAAAAGCAATGGAATACAAAGATTAAAGTAAAAGATAAGTAAAGATCTAATATGGAGTCAGATATGTTCTGCCCTATTACAGCACTAGCCCCCTCATGCAAGGACGTGGCCTAGATAAGAGCTCACAGAGTCACAAGCAAATGTACATTCTTGTTATGACTTCCCCAACAGTTCTTGTCATCAATATTCTCTCCCACTGGGTCTTCCCAGGACCTTCCTTTTGTGTGTCCCTTAGATAAGACCCTGGGAGCTTACCAAAAGTCTGCTCTTTTGGGTTTGAATTGACCTATCTGGCCTTAGCCTGGGAACCCCAATCACTCCACCCATGGACACTAATGAAGGCATATCCCCCAGGTCCTGTCTTTCTCTCTCTCTCTGTCTTCACTCTGCCTTGACCTCCCTGTGTGGCCCCTCTTTGCCCATGAGTAATAAACTCTATTTCAGTTCTTTTCTGATCTGTTGTTGAATTATGGCTCTCCATTCACACCTTGTGCTCTACACAAGTGTTAATTTAATAAAGTCATAACGAAGCTGTTGTACACTTTACATGATCACAATGACACAGTAGGTTAGAATTCAGATCTATAGCTATTTTATTTAAATACAAAATTTCAGATTTGGAGGAGACTTTACAGGACCCCTTTACATGTCCTAGACAAGGCCTTTACCCAGGCTCAACACTGGTAAGATTATGCTCTATTCACTCTACCACACTCTCTGTTTCGGTTCCCTTGTCCTTCAGCGGTTACAATGCCTAAACATTCCATGACCTGTTTTCCACTGGGACACTATAGTTTCTGTCGGGGAGAAAGTAGGAAGATGAGAATAAGACAAAACCAGCAAAAGAGACATGTGTGTCTGGTTGGGGCTTTGTCTGGCACCAGGAGGGTGAGAGACACTGCTTTGTCTACTCTGTCAGGGAAAAAAGTATTTCTGTTTAGGAAAGAAAGCCTTTCTGTAGTTGTAGCTGCGGTCTTAAAGTAAGTTCAAAAGAAGTAAAGAGGAAGCAAATATAGGGGAAACTTTTTTCTTTGTATATTTCCCCCCAAAGTTCCTATGTATCAGAACATATATGAGTAAGCTTAATCTTTAGAATTACGAATAAATGTTATTGTTATCATTAATATTGTTCTACAGTCTTCCTATAAGAGTGTTTATAAATGTAGCAAAGTGTGATGCATGCTTTCATGGATTCCGGTATTTACATAACACTTTTTATCTAATGAGACAATGCTCAAATGTGTTACCTCATTAATTCTTACAATTTCACTAGGAAGTCAGGATGTGAAGCTAATAATAATAATAATAGCAATTCACTATTGAACTTTTCCTAGCCAGACACTATATTAAGTGTTTTACATCTACTAATATATTGAATCCTCACAGCAATCTTATGAAGCAGAGCTATCATTCCATTTTATAGATGAGAAAACCTAGGCTGAGAGAATTTATTTGTCCAACATTACACAATCATTGGGTTATGAATTCAACAGCCTGGCTCAAGAAAATAAAATCATTTGCTAAATGTAAACTAATGATACTATTTAATATAGAAATAAAAATATTAATTTTTTTGAGTAGATCCCTTTATTCAGATTGCAAGTAGACATTATGTGAATTTTCAAAGTTATTTTTTCTAAGCAGGAAACCAAGACCCAAAATGAATGAACTATGTGTAATGATACTTTCATTTGTGAAAGCTAGAACAGAAATCAAAATTGTCAATCTCTCTTCTATCATTTCAACAGCTTTTGTGGTTTCATTTGACAGTTCTGTGGGCTGCACTGTTAACTATGAGTTGAGTCTTCTGATTTTATGTCTCTTTGGAGTGTTTAATATTTCTTACTTTCTGACAATTTTTTATAAATAGGGTAATTTAATTCAGTATTGTAGTGATTGTTTATAGAGTTTAGTTTAGTTATAGATAATGGAAATGTCTTTTGTAAAAAAGTATAATTTTATTAAACTGAAGGTGGGCTTTGTTCCCTTGATAACTTTTTGACATTGAATCTGCCAAAAGAAGATGGATTTATATTTCAAATGCTTTGAAGTTGGGACAATTCAAATGAGGGAAATTTCAAATTTTGCATCGAGACACAGCAGATTCCTTCATTGCCTGAAGCAGATAAAGTCTGACTCATTTGAGTTCTTCTTTTAAAGCTGTTTTAAAATTGTAATGATGGAGTGTTTATATGTGTCAGGAGTCTTAAAGCTTAGTGACATGATTAACTGAAAACCAATAAATAACATTAGTGCTGGTTGGTAATATCAAGATGTTGATTAGTTTTTAACATTTTGCACAATGTCTGTAAGTTGGAATTTTAGAAGGTTTAAATCTTAGAAGGATATTTTATTTGGCAGAATCATCTCTAGAGAGGTACACATTTTTTTTAAATCTTGTTTCCCATATTTATTTCCCAATGTTTTATGCAGATGAAATCAGATAAAAATCAACATTCATAAAACATCTGAATATGAAAATATATCATAAGATATAACCTGAAGGAGAATTTATACAAAGGGATAGGGCCTTTCCCCATTCCCATTTCTACACCAGTTAATATCTAACTTTTTTTCACTCCAACCCATAATAAGAAATACATATTGTGATTGGGCACCCATATCCAAATGCACAAATGAAATAAAAATGTCATAATATACTACAGAAGATAGACTGTATCTGCTATACTTTTCCTGTAATATTAACATTTCATTTTATTTAATACAAAATACTGGAATTGACACTAATGGAACTCTTGAACCACTACTTAAGTTCTTGAAGTTTTGAAGAGGAAGTTGACCTTCCTGTTTCCCTTTTTGCCCAACCTCTGCCATTGTTAACTGTCTTTGTAGCTGTGAGAAAGCCATAACTACACTTCAATGGTTGTATTCTCAGCTGATCTATTTTGTAAAACACAAAGTTTCTGTACAGTTAAAAATACAAATTTTGTCATCATTTCATTTTAATGGATTCTAGTTGTACTATGTTCTCCTTTTTCAAATACTTTTTCCTATGTATTTAAATTTTGAAAACTTAAAAACAGTGAACTGATTTAGGTACCCTTTGCTGATAAACAAGACTATTTCCAGGTAGTTATAAGGTGTGTCAACCTGCATTTTCTGAAGGCAAAATTTCTTTTTACAGACCAGAAGAATTTATTTTTTCTGAAAATATACATGTTACAGATTTGCCTATAAATGTACCACTTGTTATATTTCTTAAGGAATGGGATTAAACCATTTGTTATCTCTCACCACTTTGTTCTCAATTTTTAAGAAATCACTTCACCCCTAGAGATCAGCCATAATCTTAAATTAGCTGAGCTAACTGAAGTCTAGATACCATAAAGGTTTACGAATAGCTACAGATCTGCAGATTTGTCACCTGCAACTAAACGCAGCCTAATGCTGAACAACTGCCTGCCTGAATCCTCTAATATCTTAGCCCTGCCTTTGGGCCCCTTCCCACAATACACACACACATACACATACACTCACTCACTAACTTTCCAGAATGCTTTGTGACCTATAGTCTGCTTAGTTCAACTATACTTTACCTCTCTTGTCTCTGTCTCTCTCTATCTCCATGGCACTGTATTTTAGTCATGGAATTCAGCATCTGCCATCTGCCCTATTCTCTCCATAATGACTATATTTCAATGGATGTCTCTAGATCTGAATTTCTGTCCCTTGTTCTCTGCCACTGGATAGAGACTGGTTGAGTTACAAGGCTTGCCACTTGCTGTGGCCATTTCTTCCCTGTCTGTACACTTGCCTACATTTAAAAAATCCACAAATCAAGTATTGACCTGTTTTATGCTCCATCTCACCTTCTCTCTTATGTCTCCACTCATTTGCAATTCTTTTCCATGAATTGTCCACTACTAAATTTTACTCTTTTGCAATCATCCATAAAGTAAATTTCTGGAAAATGAACTGCAGTTTTCCATTGGATTATATTTAAGGTGTTCCTTTGGAGGAAAGTCTAAGCTGGAAAACTTGATTCTTCATCTCCCTATGTAAACAGGTGATAATATCTTATCTTTCCTTGAGTTGATGCATTCTAACAAATTTTTATTGATAATGCACAAGCCTCAATTTCAAATATTCAATTGATAAAAAATAAAGTAATGCCAAATTGATCAGTTCTATAGTTCATTAATATATAGAGTTTATTTAAATAATTAATGTGCATACTGATAACTTCCATTGCATGTCACCTTTGTTCACTACTAGATTTCTAGCATCAGTACAAGGCCTGCACTTAGAAGTTTCTTAATACATTTTTAAAATGAAATAAACAAATATTCATGTCCTTAATTCAAATGCCAAAAGTAAAATAGACTTAAAGCGAATGTATTTGTCAGTGTAGGTAGAGGAAGTCATACTCTTCTTTTGCACAGTAAACTATCATCCTCTCAAGAAAAGAAAAAAAAAGAGAAAGTAATTCAGTAGAATAATGTAATATCTGCTAGGTAATGCTAAAGTTCCTCTATTAATTGTTTAAAGCAAAGGTTTATTTTTCTTCCAGATATGCAGGATGTGTCCATGAACAAAAATTGGAACACTTGAAAAATATTTATCTCAATATTAATCAGTAACTACTTTAGCACCCGTGCAACCCCATTAGCGTGTTTGATTTAGGAGTGTCAGAGAGGGAGAATGAGCCTGTCTGTCTCAACGCTTCATCGCCACATTACCTGGAAGTTCTCTGAGTGCTACCTGGTATCTGTATCCTGCAGATATCTGTCTTTCCCACTTTTGAGGAAAGGATGGGGCCAAGAGTCAGGCTTATTCCACCAGGGGTCCCTGTGGCAGAATCACAGTCACAGTGTGAGAGTTAACACAGGGAAAACACTTTGTAAGTGTATGGAACAATGAGCTAATTGTTCTAACAACAGGCTAGATCTTTCCCTGTAAACCTGTCTCCAGCTGCCCTGAGAGTCTTTGAACAGCTTCCTCATCCTCCATGCCATACCGCCAGACGCCGGGTCAGGTAGCCTCTCTGCAGGTTAGAGAAAATAAGTTCTTTGGAAATAGAGCTCCCGTTGAATATATACTCCGTGTCGTCCGCGAGCGGCCTGAGCATGCCCGCGTGACAGAGAATCTCATGGAAACGCTTGCGAGGAAAGAAAATTGTAAGGCTGCTTCCACAGAGAGACTCTGCAAGCAAACTTCTGGATGAAATCCAGCCATTGCACATTTGGAAAGGGTTTCACACAAAGGTATTTTGTGCATGAATGATCTAGAGGAATAGGTTTCTGGACCAACTGGTGTGTAGCTAATTTTAAAAAGTCAGTTTACCATAACAATTATTTTATGGGCTGCAGAGCAGATCTCATTAAAGAAAGAAAGAAATCATAAATTAGAGGAAAGGCAAACACATTAATATGCTTAATGCCACCTCTTTTAACGTGAACATTACAAATAGGATTAAGAATACAATTTTATTTTCTCTTTCTTTGAAAAATTAAAATGACTGTTTAGTGAAGGTTATCAAACATGGTATCTCTCAATTTCTTTATTTGGTTTTATGTAGACATTTACAGAATACCTACTAGTCTGTCCAAAACCTTTTCCAAAGGTGCCCTGTTTTATTAGTTTATTCAATTATCATATCCTCTTGTTTGTAGAAGTATTTTTAAAGTCCTTGTATTAGTAGTTTATTTCTTCAGTGGCTACCCACTTTCCTCTATAATCTGTTTTGGAATTAGAACACATTGTTTTAGGCTGTTCTTGACAGATATTTAGAGAAAATAAAATACATATGCCCCATCACATCTTTTGCTGAAAAAAAATCAATATTTTCAGTCTTATTTATTTGATTTATTTAAAATATAGGCTTTTATATGTATTTTTTTGGAGTGAGGTATTTAAAATTTTATTTTTTTGTTGAGGTATATTATATTATGTTAGTTTCAGGTGTACAACATAGTAATTCAAAACTTCTATAGATTATGCTCCATTTAAAGTTATTATAAAATGTTGGCTATATTCCCTGTGCTGTACATTATGTCCTTGTAGCTTATTTATTTTACACATAGTAGTTTGTACCTCTTAATACCCTACCCCTTTCTTGCTCTCCCACCTTCCCTCTTCCCACCTTGACCACTAGTTTCTGTTTTGTTATATTCATTCACTTGTTCTATATTTTAGATTCCACATATAATTGATATCATACAGTATTTGTCTTTGTCTGTCTGACTTCTTTCACTTAGCATAAAACCCTCCAGGTCCACTCATTGCAAATGGCAAAATTTCATTCTTTTTTAATGACTGAGTAGTTAGTATTCCATTGTGTGTGTGTGTGTGTGTGTGTGTGTGTATCTTCTTTATCCATTCATCTGTTGATGGACACTTAGGTTGCTTCCATATCTTGGCTATTGTAAATAATGCTGCTATGAACATTGGGGTGCGAGTAAAACATCCATTTTTCTCTTTTGTGTATTCTTCTCTCTTTTCACAAACTTCCCCCAAACATTAATATATATTTTCATTTGTGTTTTTTATCTTTAGGAACAGATTGTATGCATCTTTGCAATGTATGCAAGGTTCTGAACACTTATAAGATACAGTCCTCAAGTTTTAAGGATAGTTATAAAGGCCCCTTCTTATAAATCTTACCATTAGATACTTTTTATGCATTCATTAATGCCATAAATATTAATTAAATTATTTCATAGGTGATGATGGATTCAGATTTGTAGAAGCCTAAGCTTACATAATTTTGGAAGCTGTCTTCAATAAAAAGACTATAGAATGAAACATTTTACAAAATGACAAATGTTTACCAAAAACATAGGAACTTGTAAAAACATTGCTTGGGGCCCTTATGTCACGGAATGCAAGTTCATGTGCCAGACACACAGTGAAGCCAAACAAATGGAAATGTAAGAGTTTGGAGCAGAGAAAGGTTTATTGCAGGGCCATGCAAAGAGACAGGTGGCTGATGCCCCGAAAACCCTGAAATCCTCAAAGGGTTTTGGCAAGGTATTTTTAAAGACAAGATGAGGGAGAGGTGTGGTTAATTATTGCAAACTTCTTGGTGTCAGAGTCTTTCATTCTTGCAGCTGTCCACATAGGTCAGGTCACAATTTTCCTGTAAGCCTCCAACAAGACAAATGTTATTCTTTGTACTGCAACTTTTTATCTCGATATGAATGGACTCTTAAAGGTCAGAGCCCTGAGAACAGGCTATTCTGTATATTTCAGGCTGTAGGCAATGTTCTTTTACAAAAGTTGCAGAGTCAGCATGACTAAGCACAGGAAAAGGAACAGATCTAATATGGGGTCAGATTTCTTTGTCCCTATTACACTCATAGGGCCTTGGAAGGTACCTAAGGTATGAATGGACCCTGAAGCCCAAGGACTTTGCTGTCTTCATTGGGAATCTGCCTCTAGATTCAAACACTGTGCTAGTGTTGTGAACACAGAGATGAAGAAGACACATCAAGATAAAATCCATGAAGTTCAGAGTCTAGAGGGAGATAGTGACTTTAAACAAACCTCATATCTAATCAACATTTCTGTTCTTATTCTGCTGCCATGATTTGACTGCTTATTCAGCCTCCCCCATCTGATCTCTTTTCCAGTTCTATGCACTGTGGCTTCTGATACCCAGCTCACTGTATTCAAATTTCCCTACTTTTCCCATTCCACCACATATTATTCACTCCAACTTTAGCCTTAGTTAGAACCTAGCTTAATCCAGTCTCATCTCTGCTGATGGGTAACATTATTTTGTTGCACACTGTAAACTCTTGAGGAACAGAACTGTGAGCATTTTTCCAACTCCATGGCTGCTTTAAATAATTATTTATAAGTAGTGATTTATTTATGTCTTGCCATGTAAACAGACATATTATTATAATCATCAATCAGTATTTTTGTGACTCCTTCCTCAACTCTTCTGGAATTCTGGATATAGTCAGTTTCCTCCAAAGAGATCTGAGAGTCTTCAGGGACACATAACAAAAGTGCTTGTTAAACTAACCTCTTGGCTCTTGTGAGAACTTCTCTCAGACTCTGGTTTGCTGTGGTTAAATCTGCAGTCATTGACATTGTCAAGGCCACAGCTTCTCCCCAAGGTGCCACCATAGCTGTGATGCCTGATGCATCTTACACTGAGGTTAATAATGTTCAAGGTCAAAGAAGCTCAGAACTGAACTAAAGAAAAGGTCCAGAATTTTTGACAAAACAACTAGAACTACCTCCAGTACTTTGGAGGTTTAGAACCTAATGTACTAATGTAAGCAATATCCGAGGTGTGCAGTGGAGCCAACAAGGAAATGAATATCCTGACCACCACTTCATCTTTTCCCCCAACATTTTATAAGAAAGTTTTCAAACATACAGAAAAAATGAAATAATTTTTAGTAAACATCTATATCACCACTACCTTGATGCTACTACTATTTTCCTATATTTGCTTAACTACATCTTTATCCATCTATTCACCATCATCTTATTTTTGGTGCAATTCAAAGTATACTTTTCCCTAAATACTTCAGTGTGCCTACCACTAAAACTAGAGTTAATGTTATATTTTTGGAAGTAAGGACTGTCAAAATAACAATTCTTCTCTTTTATCTTATGCAATAAAAATATCGTTGTATGGTTATTACTTTCTCTTTCTTTTTCCCCTAGGAAAATTTTGCCTTATGTTTCTGTTCTGGGCTTTCATCACTTATCTTCAAAGTCAGATTGCTCTTTGTAACTCATGAAAAAACTTGGTGACTTTTTCATGGTCTACTTCTTTATGTCAACTTCTGCTGTAGTTATTGGTAACTATAATATTGATTAGCAACCCATTTCCATGGATACAATGCTGAACTTGTTGTCACCTGGAAAAAATCCATTTGTGAGATTATCGGGAGGCAATACTCCATGGCATTTCTACACACCATCTTGGCTTATCTTGTCAAAGACCTTTGAATAGCAAATGACCTTGGCAACTAGAGAAAGCTTATCTCTGTATGTTTGTTTCCTGACAAATATAACATAAATAGAGAACATCTCCTCCCCCAAAACATTCCATTGTAGTAAAGTCTTCTTTCTCTACCCAAAGTATACACTGCAGGGTAATAAGAAAATGATTTCCCTGAGACAGAGGTCGGGCCAGGTTGCTAGGAACTGCCTTTTAGATTTGGTGTTTCCTAAACTTAGTGTACCTCAGCATCACTCACACCAGTTCTTCTAACCACATTGAGACCTAGCATTTTTATTAAATTACATTTCAATGTGTTATCCACCCCTATCTACTCTTTCCTTACTCTCATGCACTTGACTCACATCTCTACCTATTCTATTGCCATTATCTTAAAATTCCTTGAATTCCTTGTTCAATCCTGTGAATATCCTATCCAATTCCACAAGTTAATGTCTCCATCCTTGCACCTGAACTTTCGAACTCTGCCAGTGAAAAAAAATAGGGAGAGAGTTTTGACATCTTTAAATATTTAAAGAATATTATAACTTTGGCTGGGTCATTAATCCTACCAGCATTTTTAAAAAAATTTTGTTTTAACTCCTTTTATCTCGCACTCCCCACATAATGTATAGAATCTGCCAGTGTTTTCCCATGACTTTCATTATGAAATCCAGACTTCTGAAAATGGTTGACTTCCTGAATGATCTGGTTCCAGAATGCCAGTCTAATCATACTTCATCCACTCCGAACAACTTGCAGATTCCTGAGGAGGGGATAATCTGTCATGTCTGGAGGCTTTGCAAATGCTGTTCACTGTCTGGATTGCCCTTTTCCTCTCTTCCCATCCAGTGGAGTTAGTTATATGAATGCTCTAGAACTTGGTTCAAGTATCACCAACTCTTTTGACTTTTCAGAAGGAAATAAGATTTTATAAGAAAGAACATAGCTTTAGAGATAGACTTGCCTGGATACAATTCTGTATTTAACTTTGACATGCTGTTTAACATCTGTAATCTGTAAATCTCATATTTCTATAAAATGGACATAATCATACTTTTTTGAGTTTGTTGCACTAGAGAAGTAAAATGTGAGTTATATAAATAATGGATATGTTACTCCCAATGTCACCACATAGTATAACTTTAGCTTTCTGTCGAGTCAGATCACAGGAAAGTTTGCTTTTGGCCTTTTACCTGGTATATTCTTCATAATGGTCCACAGAGGTAATAGCTGGCTAATGGTCCACAGAGGAAATAGCTGGCTAATGAACACTGAGTCTCTACACACAACACCTTTTAAAGTGAAAATGAAAGATGCTTAGTTTGTGACACATTCATGAAATAGATTTCATATGACAAATTTATTTTGGAATTTAGTGCCTTGAAATTGTTTTTATTCCTTAATAGTTGGTGTACTTTTCTCCATCACATAAAATTGTATAATGCTGGAGTGTCAAAAAGCTCAGAACCAAAGTTGGTGTTATAATAGTGGTAACTATATTCCTTTCACAGACACATTTTTATGTCTTTTTTCCATGGCTTTGATTTTTCTATTTCTATTTTAATAACCCTTTATTTTAATGTTTGACATTTTAGAAATTGATAGATATTCACAGGGAAATAGAAAAGAAATGACTAATTCTGTTTTAAAGTACAATACATGCTTTCAAGTGATTTGTTATTCAAAATATCCAAAATCAACTTATATGAAAAATGGGTAGAATAAAAGTACTGAATTTGATAATAAAATTTCAAAAAATAAGGATGACTTATATGAAAGGATATTTAAAATTCTACTAATTACAACGAAATGTGTGCTATGTTATTTAATATATGCTTTCAAATAAGTCATTTTATTTGAGTCTCAGAACACCTATCTTAGTCTGTTTTAGCTGCTACAATAAAAGTACCATAGATTGGGTTGCTTAAAGAACTAATATTTATTTCTCACAGTTCTGGAGGCTGGGAAGTTCAAGATCAAGGAGCCAGTAAATTTGGTGTCTGATGAGAATCTGCTTCCTTGTTCACAGACAACCATCTCCACACTGTGTCCTCATACGATGGGAGAGGCAAGAGGTATCTCTGGGGTCTCTTTTTTAAGGGCAGTAGTCCTATTCAAGAGGTTCTGCCCTCATGACCTAATCAACTCCCAAAGACCTCACTTCCAAATACCATAACTTTGGGGGTTAGGTTTCAACATATGAATTTAAGAAGGACAGAAACATTCAGCCTATAGCAACACCCCTGTGAGAGAAGTAATAACAGGACCCCACCCAATGGCCCCCAATAGATTTCACCAGAAACTTCAAAATCCCAAGGCTCTTTGTGATCTGACCACTGCACATTTAAGGAAACATAAAGTAGTAGTTAATTACTTAGCCACTGGAGTAGCTCTTACTTAGCAATTTACCTACTTCAGGACTTTTGGAAAGTTGCTTAGCTTTAGGGGCCTTTGTTTCTCCATCTATAAAATGAGGATAATGTAATAGCCATTGAATTGTGCTGTTATAATAATTAAATAATGTAATAGTTTAAAAAAAAACCTTAGAAGAGTGCCTGGCATGTAATAACTATTCAATGATATTAGTTATTTCTGTTATACATTCTGAAATGAAACTGGCCTCAATTATCAATGTCTGCCAGGGCATGAAAAGGGAAAAGTTATTTATTGTACTTACTCTAGAATAATGCTGGAGACAGGGAGGTTGATACAGAGATATCACTGTAAGGAAGTATAGAGATTATTACAAAACATTTGCTTTGCGGAGGATAAGTAAGTAACAAATATACGTGATGTTTATGAAGTAGTAAAACAGTGGCAAATTTTTGGGCCCTTTACAAAAATCTGTACAAGTTTGTTTTTAAAGACTCTATAAGAAATGTGCTTTTCCGTGAGAGTTCAAAAAGATAAGAAGCTGCTGTGAATATCAATTATCCAATCTTTGTTATTTTGGAACACTTTTAGTATAAGATACCTTGAATGTGGAATAAAATCTGAGTCTGGTTTGTAGGATAAGAATATATGAATGGACAAGGTTAAAGATGATGTAAAAATGAGATTAGTGAAAACTCTGGAATAATATAGGGAAAATAGTAGGGCAAAATGACCCCTGAAAGACTTACATTCATTCAAAAATATTGTTTGTTGAATGGGGTCTGAGGCTGGAGGAGCTGGTGTGCTCTGGATGGCCTCCAGGAAACTTGAACAGATCAGTGGCCATCAGAGAAAGTGAAATGATAATCAAAGGGCACCACTTCCACCCCCAAATACTCTCCAGGAAAAATTAATCTGACAGATAAGTTGTAACTAAATTTTCAAGAAACAGACAAACTATCTTATCCAAGATTTTCAAAGCCACCCAACTCATTTTTGGAGGCAGGATTAATCTTGATTCCAAAATTGAATAAAGACAGATCAAGATTATACTCTTTTCATAGATGCTAACTGAATCCCAGATTGTATTGTTTATTCCTGAATGCAAGGGCATTTATTGAAAGTGTTTCAATAAATAGCAAATTTTGTTTCCTTTTTAAACTCTCAGAAAAAAAATATTATTTGTTGAAATGAATCTCTGGGGTGGTCCAGTGACTGATTCCTGGACACCACAAGTATGAGATATAATAAGATATAATCTATGCAGTACAAAAATTAAGGAAAAAGAGAATTTAACATTGATTACTTATTTTCCCAAAAAGAGGTAATTGGAATACAGGGATCGTATTTTAAATAGTTAGAAGTCAAATAGGAAATAGGTGAATTGGAAGTTTAGGTTATTATGAACTGACGTCATATATAATTAGCTCCCCAAAATTGAAGGTTGTAATGCAAATATTATTCTTTCAAATTTTGGGGTTGTAACCCAGCAGAACTATGGCCACACCCTCTCCTGGAAGGCTTGCTGGGAAAGTAGAAAGAAGACCTGTCCTGCAGTCAGAAAACCTGAGTTCAAACCTTATTCCAAACCCTTTAAAAGATGTGGCCTTGGACCTATAACTATGGCCTCTCAGAGCCTCTGCATCCCTGTTTGTGTAATGGGGATTATGATCCATGTCCCACAGGCAGCTGTAATTGAAGGCCATCATACAGAATAGGAGCTCAATAGATGTTTAAGGATGTGTTTTACACAGTTGATCCATTTCTGTGCAATGCAAAGAGGAGGGCCTTACAGTCCATTAAAACTGTGGCCTCAGAAAAATTAATAAACTACTCTAAATCTTACGTACCTCACCTGTAAAAATGGAGAACAAGTATTGTGGGTATTAAACTCACACTTCTATAGAAAAAGTATTGTGTGTATTAAACAAGATAATGTGTGTAAACTGCTTGACACAGCTCTCAACATAGAGTGGGCCCTCAATAGATGGGAGCTATTCTTGTTATTAAATTACCTGGTAGAAACTCTTCTAAGAGCTTGCTCATCCATGGTTTTAAAAGTGAATTTAAACAAATATTTCAGCATTTAGCTTCCTTTAAAAAAATTACAGGTATGCATGAAACTTTATATACCAAAGTATAAAAATTCCAATTATGTTAGCTGGGGTTTGTTTATAAACAGCATTTTTTCCCTTCAATGAAGGGTAAAGGGAGGTTTGTCCCTGTGTTAATAGGATGGGACCTCCCTTAATGGGATAAACCAGTGTTTTTTGTGATACTCTGAGTAGTAATAACAGCAATGATAATGATAATCGTAAAATAATTTTTTAAAAGTCCAACAATGTGTAGGTGTTGTCTTAAGCATTTTACATGTATTATCTATTTTAATCTTCTCCCTAACCTTATACTAGTAACTTTTATTGTCCTCCTTTTTTTTTTTTTTTTTTTTTGTGGTACACAGGCCTCTCACTGTTGTGGCCCCTCCTGTTGCGGAGCGCGCAGGCTCAGCGGCCATGGCTCACGGGCCTAGTCGCTCCGCGGCATGTGGGATCTTCCCGGACCAGGGCACGAACCCGTGTCCCCTGCATCGGCAGGCGGACTCTCAACCACTGCGCCACCAGGGAAGCCCTATTGTCCTCATTTTATAGATAGAGACTTTAAGAACAGAGAGGTTAAACAACTTGTCTGAGGTCATAGAGTAAGGCTGTTATCTGATCCTAGTGTGAAAGGTGGGCGTTAGTAGAAGAAAAGGCTATTAGAAGTCTAAGGAAAAGCCTTAGAAAGAGAAGGAAAACCAGGGTCTTATAATTACCATTTTTTCTCTCTTTCAAAAGAAAATTCTGTTTTAATTTTTTGTGTGTTAACCATCATCATCTCCACTTAGTCATCTCCAATTCTCTTTCATTCAGACTTCAACTGGGATTTGGACCTCATGATTCTTGCCTGTCCTCTATACTATGCTCAAGCAAGGTCATTCAATCTCAAGACATTAAAAGTTTCCTCCATGAAAAATCCTTCTAAAATACAAATCCCCATCTTAGACTTCTTACCTGCATGCACTGAAGCATACAGTCATTTGTATTTCAGATAATGTCACTGCTGTCTACCCACCTGTTTAGGTAAAATGCCACTTTTCTTTCCTCACATCCACTCTCAAGGCTGGACACCACTGTCTTCAAATTGTAATTTACAACTAATGGTTTTTAGCATCTCCACTGCTATACCCATAATGTTGTACTGCTTGTTACAGTGATCTTCCCACTGGTTTCCCTGCACCCTCTCTTGCCCTTCCATAATCTACTCTCCACATGACAGCCAGATCATCTTCTTAGATGAATCAGATCACATTGCAGTAGAACAAAATTAAAAGCCCTTACCTGGTCTGTATGTAAGGAAACCATATGCTTCGGAGTGCCTGGGAGAGTCTTCATTTATATGGATTGTCCTAACTTGCTCTAGCCTTCTATTATCCATGCAGTAAAAACAATTAAACAATAAATTATGTAGTTAAAACAATATATTATATAGCCTCTCTAACTACAACACTCTAAATGCCTTGGATTGTGCCTACCTTTCTGTCCTTACCTCATACCCTTCACCACCCCTCCCACTCCAGCCTTTGTTCACTCTTTTGTAGCTGCACAAACTTTCCTTATACCCCAGTGTAGTTCCTGATCTTTTAGCTGCTACCCCCTCTGCATGCAGTGCCTTGCTCCAGATGTTTATGCTGCTTGGTTTTTCTCCTCATTCAGATCTTAGATCAAATAACATCTATAGAAATGCCATTCCTCCCCACTTTACCTAAATTGTGTGTTACCTTTGTTTCTTTTTTAACACCATAGATTATATCTCTATCTACCTATTTATCTATCTATCTATCTATATTGTTTATTGTACATATATATAGTCTATCAATTTACTTATGTAGTTTTTCATTGTCCATACCATGCTCTCTTTTTTAACTTAATTACCCAATTGACGAGCTTTCTGGGGCTACTGGCTTCACTTCCACCATCCTTCACAAACGTCTTAGTCACTTGCCAGACACCTCCTACTGAATCAACTATTGTTTCTTCAGACATGGAAGAATAAAGAAAGGAAATAAACAGTGATAGAACATTTATTTTATAGGCACAGGTTCTCCTTTAGATTTGGGCAATTTATTTTTCCTTTTTATGTCTTATATAGGAGTTGGGCATCCACAGAATGTTTGAAGAAACCTGTTAGGAGTCTGATAAAACTGAGATGCACACTAAAGAGAAATGATAAAATAAGCCTGCTATTTAATACAGGCCTTTACAGGTGGATAGATAAATGCTGTCTGAGATATTTATAACATGGCTATAATGAAACCCTGCTGTAATAATTGAACTGGCAATTTAGCTGAGGCTTGCAACTATTAATTAGAAATGAGGGACTGAGAGTTGATTAAGAAGAGATTTCAAGGAAATCTCTGAGTGGTTCTTAACAAGTTTTAAGAAGGAGATGAAAAGCATAAAATGGGCGTGGTAGACAGAATAATGGCCTCACAAAAATGGCCACATCCTAATTCCTGAGACCTGTAGATGTGATTAAGCTAAGGACTTTGAGAAGAGGAGTTAGCCTGAATTGTACAGGTGGCCCAATTAAATGGGCCCTTGAAAAGTGGAGACATTTTCCCTGCTGTAGTCAGAGGAAGACATGACTAGGGAAAAATGATTAGAAAGAAGCAAAATTGTTGGCTTCAAAGATGAAGGAAGGGGGCCGAGCCAAGAAACATGCTCAGCCTCTAGAAGTTAGAAAAGCAAGGAGACGAAAGAATTCTTCACTGGAGCCTCCAAATAGGGACACAGCCCTGCCAACACTGGGATTTTAACACAGTAAGATCCATGTCAGACTTCTACAGACCTGTAAAGTGAAAAAAAAAAAAAATAAGTTTGCTGCTTTAAACCACAAAAGTTATAGAATTTGTCACCGAACAATAGAAACAATGCAATGAGGGAAATGGTAGAATTTAATTTTTTTCCTTTTTCACCTTTTCACTACCATACTAAGATTATGAGCACAAGAAAGTTTATTTTTCACTTACTCTGTACCCTTTGACCAACATCTTCCAATTTCCCGCTGCCGCAGCCCCTGTTAACCTCAATTCTATTCTTTGTTTCTGTAAGTTTAACTTTTTAAAATTTCACACAGAGTGAGATCATACAGTATTTGTCTTTCTCTGGCTTATTTCACTTAGCATAACATCCTTCAAGTTCATCCATGTTGTCACAAATGGCAGGATTTCCTTCGTTTTTAAGGTGGAATAATATCCTATTTTACATGTGTGTGAATCACATTTTCTTTATCCTTTCAACTGTTGACAATTAGCTTATTTCCATATCTTGGCTATTGTGAATAATGCTGCAGTGAATATGGGAGTGCAGATAACTCTTTGAGATAGTGATTCTATTTCCTTTGGATATATACCCAGAAGTGATCATGTTGTAGTCCTATTTCTATGATTTTGATGACCCTCCATTCTGTTTTCCATAATGGCTGTACCAATTTACATTTCCACCAACAGTGTACCAGGGTTCCCTTTTCTCCAGTTCCTCACCAACACTTGTTACCTTTGACTTTTTTGATAATAGCTATAGTAGCAGGTGTGAGGTGATGTGTGTGTGTGTGGTTTTTTTTTTTTTCAAAGCTGTAGAATTTATTGCAGTAAAGTAGCTCATAATATTCTCTTATTATCCTTTTAATATCTGTACAATTTCTAGTGCTGTCCTCTTCATTCTTGGTATAGTTAATTTGTGACTTCTCTCTCTCTCTCTCTCTCTCTCTCTCTCTGGCCAGAAGTCTATTCAGCGATATTGAAATTCTCAAAGAACTAGATTTCAGTTTCATAAATCTTCTCTATTGCTTTTTGTTTTTAGTTTCATTTATTCCTTCTAATTCCTTTGTGTTTAATTTGCTCTTTTTTGTTGTTTGTTTATTAACATTGCCATTTAAGTATAACTGCTTTACAATGGTGTGTTAGTATCTGTTTTATAACAAAGTGAATCAGTTATACATATACATATATCCCTGTATCTCTTCCCTCTTGCATCTCCCTCCCTCCCACCCTCCCTATCCCACCCCTCTAGGTGGTCACAAAGCACCGAGCTGATCTCCCTGTGCTACACGGCAGCTTCCCACTAGCTATCTATTACACGTTTGGTAGTGTATATATGTCCATGTCACTCTCTCACTTTGTCCCAGCTTACCCTTCCCCCTCCCCGTATCCTCAAGTCCATTCTCTAGTAGGTCTGCATCGTTATTCCCGTCTTGCCCCTGGTTCTTCGTGATCATTTTTTTGTTTTGTTTTTTAGATTCCATATATATGTGCTAGCACACGGTATGTGTTTTTCTCTTTCAAACGTACTTCACTCTGTATGACAGACTCTATGTCCATCCACCTCACTAAAAATAACTCAGTTTCATTTCTTTTAATGGCTGAGTAATATTACATTGTATATATGTGCCACATCTTTATCCATTCATCAGTTGATGGACACAAAGGTTGCTTCCATGTCCTGGCTATTGTAAATAGGGCTGCAGTGAACACTGTGGTACATGACTCTTTTTGAATTATGGTTTTCTCAGGGTATATGCCCAGTAGTGGGATTGCTGGGTCGTATGGTAGTTCTATTTTTAGTTTTTTAAGGAACCCCCATACTGTTTTCCAGAGTGGCTGTATCAACTTACATGCCCAACGACAGTGCAAGAGAATTCCCTTTTCTCCACAGCCTCTCCAGCATTTATTGTTTCTAGATTTCTTGATGATGGCCATTCTGACTAGTGTGAGATGATATCTCATTGTAGTTTTGATTTGCATTTAGCTAATGATTAATGGTGTTGAGCATTCTTTCATGTGTTTGTTGGCAATCTGTATATCTTCTTTGGAGAAATGTCTATTTAGGTCTACTGCCCATTTTTGGACTGGGTTGTTTGTTTTTTTGTTATTCAGCTGCATGAACTGCTTGTAAAATTTGGAGATTAATCTTTTGTCAGTTGCTTCATTTGCAAATATTTTCTCGCATTCTGAGGGTTGCCTTTTGGTCTTGCTTATGGTTTCCTTTGCTGTGCAAAAGCTTTTAAGTTTCATTAGGTCCCATTTGTTTATTTTTGTTTTTATTTCCATTTCTCTAGGAGGCAGGTCAAACAGGATCTTGCTGTCATTTATCTCGCAGAGAGCTCTGCCTATGTTTTCCTCTAAGAGTTTGATAGTGTCTGGACTTACATTAGGTCTTTAATCCATTTTGAGTTTATTTTTGTGTATGGTATTAGGGAGTGTTCAAATTTCTTTCTTTTATATGTAGCTGTCCAGTTTTCCCAGCACCACTTATTGAAGAGGCAGTCTTTTCTCCACTGTATATTCTTGCCTCCTTTATCAATGATAAGGTGGGGTTTCCCTGGTGGCGCAGTGGTTAAGAATCCACCTGCTGATGCAGGGAACACGGGTTCGTGCCCCGGTCCGGGAAGATTCCACATGCCGCGGAGCGACTGGGCCCGTGAGCCATGGCCGCTGAGCCTGTGCTCCACAATGGGAGAGGCCACAACAGTGAGAGGCCTGCGTACCACTAAAAAAAAAAAAAAAGATAAGGTGACTATATGTGTGTCAGTTTATCTCTGGGCTTTCTATCCTGTTCCATTGATCTATATTTCTGTTATGGGACAGTATCATACTGTCTTGATTACTGTAGCTTTGTAGTATAGTCTGAAGTCAGGGAGCCTGATTCTTCCAGCTCTGTTTTTCATTCACAAGATTGCTTTGGCTATTCGGGGTCTTTTGTGTTTCCATACAAATTGTGAAATTTTTTGTTCTAGATCTGTGAAAAATGCCAGTGGTAGTTTGATAGGGATTCCATTGAATCTGTAGATTGCTTTGGGTAATATAGTCATTTTCACAATGCTGATTCTTCCAATCCCAGAATGTGGTACATCTCTCCATCTGTTTGTATCAACTTTATTTTATTTATTTATTTTTTACATCTTTATTGGAGTATAATTGCTTTACAATGGTGTGTTAGTTTCTGCTTTATAACAAAGTGAATCAGTTATACATATACATATGTTCCCATATCTCTTCCCTCTTGCATCTCCCTCCCTCCCACCCTCCCTATCCCACCCCT
The DNA here is from genome assembly GCF_059928025.1 of Delphinapterus leucas. Taxonomy (NCBI): domain Eukaryota; kingdom Metazoa; phylum Chordata; class Mammalia; order Artiodactyla; family Monodontidae; genus Delphinapterus; species Delphinapterus leucas. The sequence continues at coordinate 40,005,962 of NC_143146.1, read as the reverse complement.
CCAGGCGGTCACAAAGCACCGAGCTGATCTCCCTATGCTACGTGGCTGCTTCCCACTAGCTACCTACCTCACGTTTGTTAGTGTATATATGTCCATGCCTCTCTCTCGCTTTGTCACAGCTTACCCTTCTGCCTCCTCATATCCTCAAGTCCATTCTCTAGTAGGTCTGTGTCTTTATTCCTGTCTTACCCCTAGGTTCTTCATGACATTTTTTTTCTTAAATTCCATATATATGTGTTAGCATATGGTATTTATCTTTCTCTTTCTGACTTACTTCATTCAGTATGACAGACTCTAGGTCTATCCACCTCATTACAAATAGCACAATTTCGTTTCTTTTTATGGCTGAGTAATATTCCATTGTATATATGTGCCACATCTTCTTTATCCATTCATCTGATGATGGACATTTAGGTTGTTTCCATCTCCAGGATATTGTAAATAGAGCTGCAATGAACATTTTGGTACATGACTCTTTTTGAATTTTGGTTTTCTCAGGGTATATGCCCAGTAGTGGGATTGCTGGGTCATATGATAGTTCTATTTGTAGTTTTTTAAGGAACCTCCATACTGTTCTCCGTAGTGGCTGTACCAATTCACATTCCCACCAGCAGTGCAAGAATGTTCCGTATTTTCCACACCCTCTCCAGCATTTATTGTTTCTAGATTTTTTGATGATGGCCATTCTGACTGGTGTGAGATGATATCTCATTGTAGTTTTGATTTGCATTTATCTAATGATTAATGATGTTGAGCATTCTTTCATGTGTTTGTTGGCAGTCTGTGTATCTTCTTTGGAGAAATGTCTATTTAGGTCTTCTGCCCATTTTTGAATTGGGTTGTTTGTTTTTTTGTTATTGAGCCGCAGGACCTGCTTATAAATTTTGGAGATTAATCCTCTGTCAGTTGCTACATTTGCAAATATTTTCTCGCATTCTGAGGGTTGTCTTTTGGTCTTGTTTATGGTTTCCTTTGCTGTGCAAAAGCTTTGAAGTTTCATTAGGTCCCATTTGTTTATTTTTGTTTTTATTTCCATTACTCTAGGAGGTGGGTCAGAAAGGATCTTGCTGTGATTTATGTCATACAGTGTTCTGCCTATGTTTTCCTCTAAGAGTTTGATAGTTTCTGGCCTTACATTTAGGTTTTTAATCCATTTTGTGCTTATTTTTGTGTATGGTGTTAGGGAGTGATCTAATCTCATACTTTTACATGTACCTGTCCAGTTTCCCAGCACCACTTATTGAAGAGGCTGTCCTTTCTCCACTGTACATTCCTGCCTCCTTTATCAAAGATAAGATGATCATATGTGCATGGGTTTATCACTGGGCTTTCTATCCTGTTCCATTGATCTATCTTTCAGTTTTTGTGCCAGTACCATACTCTCTTGATTACTGTAGCTTTGTAGTATAGTCTGAAGTCAGGGAGCCTGATTCCTCCAGCTCCATTTTTCGTTCTCGAGATTGCTTTGGTTATTTGTGGTCTTTTGTGTTTCCATACAAATTGTGAAATTTTTTGTTCTAGTTCTGTGAAAAGTACCAGTGGTAGTTTGATAGAGATTGCATTGAATCTTTGGATTGCTTTGAGTAGTAGACTCATTGTCACAATGTTGATTCTTCCAATCTAAGAACATGATATATCTCTCCATCTATTTGTATCATCGTGAATTTCTTTCATCAGTGTCTTATAATTTTCTGCATACAGGTCTTTTTTCTCCTTAGGTAGGTTTATTCCTAGATATTTTATTCTTTTTGTTGCAGTGGTAAATGGGAGTGTTTTCTTAATTTCACTTTCAGATTTTTCATCATTAGTGTATAGGAATGCAACAGATTTATGTACACAATTTTGTATCCTGAAACTTAACCAAATTCATTGTTTAGCTCTAGAAGTTTTCTGGTGGCATCTTTAGGATTCTGTACGTATAGTATTATGTCATATGCAAACAGTGACAGCTTTACTTCTTCTTTTCTGATTTGGATTCTTTTATTTCTTTGGCTTCTCTAATTGCTGTGGCTAAAACTTCCAAAACTATGTTGAATAAGAGTGGTGAGAGTGGGCAACCTTGTTTTGTTCCTGATATTCGTGGAAATGCTTTCAGTTTTTCACCATTGAGATGATGTTGGCTGTGGGTTTGTCATATATGGCCTTTATTATGTTGAGGGAAGTTCCCTATATGCCTACTTTCTGGAGGGCATTTATCATAAATTGGTGTTGAATTTTGTCGAAAACTTTCTCTGCTTATATTGAGGTGATCATATGGCTTTTCTCCTTCAATATGTTGATATGGTGTATCACGTTGATTGATTTGCGTATATTGAAGAATCCTTGCATTCCTGGGATAAACCCCACTTGATCATGGTGTATGATCCTTTTAATGTGCTGTTGACTCTGTTTGCTAGTATTTTGTTGAGGATTTTTGCATCTATGTTAATCAATGATATCGGCCTGTAGTTTTCTTTCTTTGTGACATCTTTATCTGGTTTTGGTATCAGGGTGATAGTGGCCTCCTAGGATGAGTTTGCGAGTTTCCCTCCCTCTGGTATATCTTGGAAGATTTTGAGAAAGATAGGTGTTAGCTCTTCTCTAAATGTTTGATAGAATTCACCAGTGAAGCCGTCTGGTCCTGGGCTTTTGTTTGTTAGAAGAATTTTAATCACAGTTTCAATTTCAGTGCTTATGATTGGTCTGTTCATATTTTGTATTTCTTCCTGGTTCAGTCTCAGCAGGTTGTGCATTTCTAAGAATTTGTCCATTTCCTCCAGGTTGTCCATTTTATTGGCATAGAGTTGCTTGTAGTAATCTCTCATGATCCCTTGTATTTCTGCAGTGTCAGTTGTTACTTCTTTTTCATTTCTAATTCTATGATTTGTGTCTTCTCCCTTTTTTTCTTGATGTGTCTGGCTAATGTTTTATCAATTTTGTTTATCTTCTCAAAGAACCAGCTTTTAGTTTTATTGATCTCTGCTATCATTTCCTTCATTTCTTTTTCATTTATTTCTGATCTGATCTTTATGATTTATTTCCTTCTGCTAACTTTGGGTTTTTTTTATTCTTTCTCTAATTACTTTAGGTATAAGGTTAGGTTGTTTTTTGAGGTGATTCTTGTTTCTTAAGGTAGTATTGTATTGCTGTAAACTTCCCTGTTAAAACTGCTTTTGCTGCACCACGTTGGTTTTGGTTCATCATGTTTTCATTGTCATTCGTTTCTAGGTACTTTTTGATTTCCTCTTTGATTTCTTCATTGATCTCTTGGTTATTAAGTAGTGTATTCTTTAGCCTCCATGTGTTTGTATTTTTTACAGATTTTGTCCTGTTATTGATATCTAGTCTTATAGCATTGTTGTTGGAAAAGATACTTGATACAATTTCAATTTTCTTAAATTTACCAAGGCTTGATTTGTGACCCAAGATATGATCTATCCTGGAGAATGTTCCATGAGCACTTGAGAAGCAAGTGTATTCTGCTGTTTTTGAATGGAATGTCCTATAAATAGCAATTAAGTCCATCTTGTTTAATGTATCATTTAAGGCATGTGTTTCCTTATTTATTTTCATTTTGGATGATCTGTCCATTGGTGAAAGTGGGGTGTTAAAGCCCCCTACTATGATTGTGTTACTGTCAATTTCCCCTTTTATGGTTGTTAGTATTTGCCTTATGTATTGAAGTGCTCCTATATTGGGTGCATAAATATTTACAATTTTTATATTTTTTTCTTGGATTGATCCCTTGATCATTATGTAGTGACCTTCTTTGTCTCTTGTAATAGTCCATATTTTAAAGTCTGTTTTGTCTGATATTGCTAACCCAGCTTTCTTTTGATTGCCATTTGCATGGAATATCTTTTGCCATCCCCTAACTTTCAGTCTGTATGTGTCCCTAGGTCTGAAGTGGGTCTCTTATAGACAGCATATGGGTCATGTTTTTGTATCCATTCAGCCTGTCTATGCCTTTTGGTTGGAGCATTCAATCCATTTACATTTAAGGTAATTATTGATATGTATTATCCTATTACCATTTTCTTAATTGTTTTGGGTTTGTTATTGTAGGTCTTTTCCTTCTCTTGTATTTCCTGCCTAGAGAAATTCCTTGAGCATTTGTTGTAAAGTTGGTTTGGTGGTGCTGAATTCTCTTAGCTTTTGCTTGTCTGTAATGGTTTTAGTTTCTCCATTAAATCTGAAAGAGATTCTTGCTGTGTAGAGTAATCTTAATTGTAGTTTTTCCCCTTCATCAGTTTACATATGTCCTGCCACTCTCTTCTGGCTTGCAGAATTTCTGCTGAAAGATCAGCTGTTAACATTATGGAGATCCCCTTGTATGTTATTTGTTGTTTTTCCCTTGCTGCTTTTAATATTTTTTCTTTTTATGTAATTTTTGATAGTTTGGTTAATATGCGTCTTGGTGTGTTTCTCCTTAGATTTATCTTGTATGGGACTCTCTGTGCTTCCTGGACTTGATTAACTATTTCCTTTCCCATATTAGGGAAGTTTTCAACTATAATCTCTTCAAATATTTTCTCAGTCCCTTTCTTTTTCTCTTCTTCTGAGACCCCTGTAATTCAAATGTTGGTGTGTTTAATGTTGTCCCAGAGGTCTCTGAGACTGTCCTCTATTATTTTCATTCTTTTTTCTTTATTCTGCTCTGCAGTAGTTATTTCCAGTATTTTATCTTCCAGGTCACTTAACCGTTCTTCTGCCTCAGTTATTCTGCTATTGATCCCTTCTAGAGGGTTTTTTTATTTGATTTATTGTGTTGTTCCTCAGTGTTTGTTTGCTCTTTAGTTCTTCTAGGAACTTGTTACACGTTTCTTGTATTTTTTCCATTCTATTTCCAAGATTTTGGATCATCTTTGCTATCATTATTCTGAATTCTTTTTAAGGTAGACTGCCTATTTCCTCTTCATTTGTTAGGTCTGGTTGGTTTTTACCTTGCTCTTCCATCTGCTGCATATTTCTCTGTCTTCTCATTTTGCTTATCTTACTGTGTTTGGGGTCTCCTTTTCGCAGGCTGCAGGTTTGTAGTTCCTGTTGTTTTTGGTGTCTGCCCCCAGTGGCTAAGGTTGGTTCAGTGGGTTGTGTAGGCTTCCTGGTGGAGGTGCCTGTGTTCTGGTGGATGAGGCTGGATCTTGTCTTTCTGGGGGGCTGGTCCACATCTGGTTGTGTGGTTTTGGGTGTCTGTGGCCTTATTATGATTTTAGGCAGCCTCTCTGCTAATGGGTGGGGCTGTGTTCCTGTCTTGCTAGTTGTTTGGCATAGGATGTCCAGCACTGTAGCTTGCTGATCTTTGAGTCAAGCTGGGTTTAACACTGAGATGGCGATCTCTGGGAGATTTTTACCATTTGATGTTACATGGATCTGGGAGCTTTCTTGTGGACCAGTGTCCTGAACTTGGCTATTCCACCTCAGGGGCACAGCCCTGACACATGGCTAGAGCACCAAGAGCCTGTCATCCACATGGCTCAGAATAAAAGGGAGAAAACCAAAGAAGAACATAAAATAAAATTAAAATGTTATTAAAATAAAAAAATAATTATAAAAATATTTAAGTAATAAAAAAAGAAAGAAGAGCAACCAAAAGCAGAGTTATACAGATAAAATCACACAGAAGCATACACATACACACTCACAAAAAGTGAAAAAGGGAATAAAATATATATATCGTTTCTCCCAAAGTCCACCTCCTCAATTTTGTATGACTCGTTGTCTATTCAGGTATTCCACAGATGCAGGGTACATCAAGTTGATTGTGGACATTTAATCCGCTGCTCCTGAGGCTGCTGGGGGAAATTTCCCTTTCTCTGTTCTTACAGCTCCTGGGGTTCAGCTTTGGATTTGGCTCTGCTTCTGTATGTAGGTCGCCTGAGGGCATCTGTTTTTCGCTTAGACAGGACCGGGTTATAGGAGCAGCTGATCAGGGGCTCTGGCTCACTCAGGCCGGGGGTGGCGAGGGGTAGGGAATGTGGGGCGAGCCTGTGGCGGCAGAGGCCAGCATGACGTTGCAACAGCCTGAGGCACGCCATGTGTTCTCCTGGGGAAGTTGTCCTGCACAGTCTTCTGGAAGGGGAAGTGTGGATAGTGACCTGTGCTTGCACACAGGCTTCTTGGTGGCTGCAGCAGCAGCCTTAGCGTCTCATGCCAGTCTCTGGGGTCCGCGCTGTTAGCCGCGGCTCATGCCCGTCTCTGGAGCGCCTTTAAGCAGCCCTTTTAATCCCCTCTCCTCTTGCACCAGGAAACAAAGAGGCAAGAAAAAATCTCTTGCCTCTTAGGCAGCTCCAGACCCTTTCCCGAACTCCCTCCCGGCTAGCTGTGACACACTAGTCCCTTCAGGCTGTGTTCACGTAGCCAGCCCCAGTCCTCTCCCTGGGATCCAACCTCTGAAGCCCGAGCCTCAGCTCTCAGCCCCCACCCGTCCCAGCGGGTGAGCAGACAAGCCTCTCGGGCTGGTCATTGGTGGTCGGCACCAATCTTCTGTGCAGGAATCTCTCCACTTTGCCCTCTGCACCCCTGTTGCTGCACTTTCCTCTGTGGCTTCGAAGTTTCTCCCTCCACCACCCGCAGTCTCCGCCCGCGAAGGGGCTTCCTAGTGTGTGGAAACCTTTCCTCCTTCACAGCTCCCTCCCACTGGTGCAGGTCCCATCCCTATTCTTTTGTCTCTGTTTTTTTCTTTTGACCTACTCAGGTACGTGGGGAGTTTCTTGCCTTTTGGGAGGTCTGAGGTCTTCTGCCAGGGTTCAGTAGGTGTTCTGTAGGAGTTGTTCTACATGTAGATGTATTTCTGATGTATTTGTGGGGAGGAAGGTGATCTCCATGTCTTACTCTTCCGCCATCTTGAAGCTCCTCCAGGTGATGTGTTTTTGATTTACTTTTTCTGATGATTAATGATGTTGAGCACCTTTTATTTATACCTGTTTGACATTTGTATGTCTTCTTTGGAAAAATATCTATTGAGATCCTTTCCTAATTTTTTTAAATGTTTTTTATTTTTTTAATTTATTTATTTTTGGCTGTGTTGGGTCTTCATTGCTGTGTGTGGGCTTTCTCTAGTTGTGGTGAGCGGGGGCTACACTTTGTTGCAGTGCACCTGCTTCTCACTGTGGTGGCTTCTCTTGCTGTGGAGCATGGGCTGTAGGCACACAGGCTTCAGTAGTTGTGGCTTGTGGGCTCTAGAAAGCAGGCTCAGTAGGTGTATCACACAGGCTTCATTGCTTCGCAGCATGTGGGATCTTCCTGGACCAGGGCTCGAACCCATGTCCCCTGCATTGGCAGGCAGATTCTTAACCACTGTGCCACCAGGGAAGCTCCCTTTCCTCATTTTTAATTAGATTATTCTTTTCTGTTGAGTTATATGAGTTATTTATAGATTTTGAATATTAACCCCTTATCAAATATATAGTTTGTAAATATTTTCTTTCATTTCATAGGTTGCCTTTTCTTTTTTTTTTTATTGTTTTCTTTGCTATGCAGAAACATTTTAGTTTGATGTAGTTCCATTTGTCCATTTTTTGCTTTAGTTGCTTGTGCTTTTGATGTCAGATCCAAAAAATCATTACCAAGAGCAGTGTGAAGGAGATTTTTCTCCATGTTTTCTTCTAGGAGGTTTATGATTTTAGGTCTTATGTTCAAGTCTCTAATCCATTTTGAGTTAATTTTTGTGTATGGTATAAGATTGTAGTCCAGTTTCATTCTTTTGCATGTGACTGTACAGTTTCCCCAACACTATTTACTGAAAAGACTACTCTGTCCCCATTGTATATTCTTGGCTTCTTTGCTGTAAATTAATTGACCATATATACATGGGCTTATTCCTGGATTCCCTGTTATTTTCCATTGATCTGTGTGTCTGTTTTTATGCCAATACCATAATGTTTTGATTACTGTAGCTTTGTAATACAGTTTGAAATCAGGAAGTGTGATGCCTCCAGCTTTGTTTTTCTTTCTCAAGATTGCTTTGGCTGTTTGTGGTCATTTGTGATTCCATGCATATTTGGGGATTGTTTTTTCTCTTCCCATGAAAAACGCCATTGGAATTTTGAAAGGGATTGCACTGAATCTGTAGATTGGATTGGGTAGTATGGATACTTTCACAATATTAATTCTTCCAATCCATGAGCATAAAATATCTTTCCATTTATTTGTGTCTTCTTCAATTGCTTTCAGCAATGTCTTAAGTTTTTACTGTATAGGCCTTTCATCTCCTTGGTTAAATTTATTCTTAAGTATTTTTTATTCTTTTTGATGTAGTTGTAAAATAGATTCTTTTCTTAATTTCTCTGTTTGATAGTTTGTTATTAGTGTATAGAAACACAACTGATTTTTGTCCTCTAGTTTTCTATGAGCACAGTGAATTTAAGCCCCTGAGGTCACTTACTATTCTATTTACGTTTTTATTCCTAGACTCTAGAATGTGGCCCTGAACATATTTGGATCAATGCTTCTGAGGTTTAGATGCCTACATCTCATCCCCAAGTAAGCTTCCATTGATAGCCTGTAACCAGAAAAATGTCACTGACAACTACTCTGGGAGGTACTCAGGAGGCCAGGAGCTGTGTTGGGACAGAGACTTGACTTGACTGTCCATGCAGTCAGTGAAAGAGTGAGACTCAGGACCTAAATCCCGACCATCCAGGCATTAGATTCCTGTGCCTGCCATTCATCTAGGATAGCATGCCTGCTTCAGTGCCACAGAGCTTTGAATCTTCACACCAAACTCTTTGTTCACCCCATTGAGCTGAGGTCCTATAATGCCCTGGCATGCTTACAACCTAAGAGACCACGGTACAATCATAACAATTCAGTGTATCTACCTAAATTGGGGGATCATGCAAAGGCATTTCAGAACAGCCTTAATTAGGGACAAAGAGAGAGAGACTTGTGATGTAAATGATTACCTGAGAAAGTTCCAAGAAAAGTCAAGCAACTAGGTAAATCATATTTCTTCTTCTGTCTTCTCTTGGATATTTTTAAAGTCATTCCAAGTCAGGATACATGTTGTATCTGTGTCTGCCACTCTTCGTGAATTCTTACAAATCCTTATGTGCTGTTTCAGCCCTCTTGGATCAGAACATTTATAATTTTTTTGCCTAATTTATTGTTAATAATTCACTAGAAATTGACTTCTCAATGAAAATTTTTCTTCAAGTTTCACAGACATTTTACCCTGCAACTGAAGAAAATCTTGAACCATATTTCTAAATTTGATTGCTTCCATTCGTTGATTTTAAAAAGTATCCAGAAATATACTAAGATGCTCAGATTGGCCTTTTTAATGAGGAGCAGGGATTATTGCTCTTCTCTGGTTCAGTCACGTCACCGCAACTTACAAGGAAACCATTTCTTCAGTGTGTAATGCCTATGTCAGTTCAATCTTTCTTGAGTTACTACTTAATTAACTTTATGGAATATTGCTTTTCTGGTAGTCAAACTTCCTATGCATCACTTTCTCTCTCCCCACCCCAAACTTCAGTGCTTCTTGAAATAGCTAAGACATTTGATTAGTATAATTTAACCAAATTCTTGCTGACACACTTTCTAGAAAGTATTTGGGGTATGGGGTTATTAAAAGTAAATAGATGTAAAAAATATTAAGCCAGCAAATTGTAAATAAACTGTTCCAAGCCACTTAAATCTCATCCTTCTGATTATATTTCTCTGTGCCTTAGTAGAGGAAGAATGATTGTTCTTCATTAGACTTTTCACTGGTTTTCGTTGCCTGTAGTATGGGGAAGTGTTGATTGGGCTAATGTGACTTAAAAGAGGGCAGCACCTAGGAGTTTGTTAGAAAAGCAGAAACCCCAGCATCATCCAGAACTACTGAATCAGAATCTGTATTTAAATAAGATTTTCAGATGATGCATATACATGTCAAAACTATGAGAAACACTGCTCTAGAATACAATCCACTCAAATGAGCACTGGTAGAATTAATTCCTTGGAAACAATGAGATCATCGTATTTCTCAGTCCTATTATTCTCAGTCACCAAAACGTAGGGAAGCACCCACACTAAACAATTTTTCTTTTCATTTTTATCACTCCACTATTTTGCCCTTATCTCCTGAACCACCCAGCCCTGTTCCCTCACTTTCAATCTTTTCAACTGGGCTCTGGTCAGACTAACAATAATCATAGTAATAATAGCAACAACTATTATATAATGATGATGGCAGTGATGACGATGATAATGATGACAGAATGCTTCCTCTAGCATCTGTGACTTACGTGACAGTGACACCCCTAATTCTGCAACAAAGATACAACTTCTCTACAGCCTTCTCCAAAGGTTGTTGCCAATTCTACCCTACCTGGTATATCTCAGAATCTTGAGAATCTGCTCAACTACTTATTGCTCTGAGACACAGTTTTTAGGAAACTCTTCTTTCACTCTGACCCTAGTCTTTTGAAGTTTATGACATCAGGCTAGTCAATCAGCCCTTCTCCTTGTTATTACCCTTCTCTTCTATATTCTCTGTCACTCTTCCTCTTCTAAGGCTTTGAAACTGAACTTCTGTCTTCACTGATGTTTAGAACTGTGTCATCCACATGATTCAACAGCGGCATTGTTTAACCTCAATTTTAATAACTCTCATGTCCACACTTTTTAATCTCTCTTTCCTTGACACGACTGGACCTTGACATTATCCAAAATTAATACACCTATGCATATGCAATTGGTATGATTTTTTTAAAAATGACTCTTATGTTAGAAAATTCATACAAACTTTTGCTCAATTTCCAAAGCCCACTAATATTATCATTTCCTTGCAAAAACTTTCAAGTATCTTAATCCTTTCCCTCTATCATACACACCTTGTAAGGTCCCAATTCTGCTTGACCCAAATTTGTGCCTTCCCAGCAACTACATCTAAACAAGTGAATATTGCTTGAATATCACTTTCTGAGAAAACAATTTTATAGCTTCTCTTCTTTGTTCAATATTCCTACCTTTTCCCTCCACCTCACTCTCAGCTGATAACCTGACCAAGATAAGAATAAGACAATAAATGTCTTTGGAAAATTACTGCATTATCTTCCTACTTCAAACTTAAAAACAATACCTGAGAGTTACTGACCACTGATTTGTGCCTGACACTTCATATATCGTCTCACTTTATCCTTACAATAAACTTATAAGGTAGTTTTCTTATTATTGCAGATGAGGAAGCTGAGTAACAGTGAGATTAGCTAACTGTGGTTATCCTGGAGCCTGTAGATAAACCAAGTGAAACTTCAGTCTGCTTCCAAATCATGAACTGTATTCACAGGCTTGTTTTACTGCCATAACCTACTCAGAAACTACTATGTGATAGACTGTGTTTTGTGGGGTTGTGGTTAATAATATAACCAGAAAATCTTGATTCTCCAGCCATTGAAATGTTGGGTTTATGTTCCTGAGTCTGGAATCTGTGCAGGCTCTATGACTACTCTGACAGTAAGAATAGGGCAAAAGTTATATTATGCCTTGTTCTACCTCTTAGAGCACTCAGACTTGAAGATCTAAGCTGCCATGTTAGAAGTTGGACTATCCTTCTGGATAGACCACATGAGAGGCCCTGAGAACTCACAGTGAGGGAGTATGGCACTTGTAGGGCCACTGTTTCTGCCAAGGGACCAGAAACATGAGTGAAGCCTTCTTGGATCCTCCAGGCCAGCTCAGCTGCCAATGGAACACTGCACAGCAACAACATTTGGTGCTATTTAGAACAGAAAAATCATCCAGCTAAGTTGGCCTGAATTCCTGGCCTAAAGGTCATGAATACAGTACAGTGATTGTTGTTTTGTTTTAAGCTACCAAGTTTGGTGTGGTTTGTAATGCAAAGGATAACTAGAACAAATTCCAGTTCTCCTCATGGGCATAGACTGTCAGGTTTGCTTTCCTGCCCAAAGCAATTGCAAAAAGTATGAAACAACAACTATAAACAAAGTGAGTGATTGAATCGTCTACAAATTCAAGGGAAAAAAATGTTTGTAGTTGGAAATAGAATGTCAGATTCTCAATGTTTGTATGTGCCTTGGCCCAATTAAGAGTATCCAGAAATGAGAACAAGTAGGAAACCCAACAGGCCTTGATTGAAGGTGCTGATGCAGCCAAAATAGGCTTCATAATTAGGGCTATCTCTCAGGAGGCTGGTCTGAGAGCATAACACTCCTCACACCAAGTTCAGTATATGCTGAAACAGTGTAATCGGCACAATTTATTCTTCTATCCCTTCCCTACCCATTGAATGTTTTTGTTTCTCTAAGTTGAAAGATAAACTCTATTCTGAAGGTGGCAGCCTGAATTTGAGAAAATGTCTAGGCCTCACTAAGGGACTATATGACAATTAGTTATATGTAACCAGTAAAACTAGTTAATGAAATATTAAAACTGATTAATGGAATATTTCATATACAATGAGTTTAGTAATTAAGAGACTAACTCTCTTTACCTATTCTATAATTCTTCAGTGAGTGAATATGCCCAAGAAGTGAGAGTCAGTAAAATCTGATGTGCATGGACCAGTAGTACTTGCAGGGAACTCTGCAAAGCCAAACCTATCGGATGACTAAAGTTAGACCATAGAAAGAGCACTGCTAGAGAGATTTATGGGAACTGCAGGCTATAGAGAAGCTGTTTCCTCTGTGTAGCTTACTCCCAAATGGGCCCACAGCTGAGTTCCTGGTAGTAAACTCGGGGCTACTTTGATCAGCAGGACTGGTACTTGGCAAGACAAGCAGGAGAGAGCAGGACCAGCTGGGACTATCTGGCACCTCGTTATTGGTCTATCACCGTGTCTGATTGTGATGACCTTCTGAGAGTATGACTTTCTCTTTTCTTCATCTCCCAAATCTCTCACAATTTCTCTTTTGGCCAGTTCTGACTCAGAATCTTATAGGGTGTGGGATTCTGGGAAAGCATTTCCCAGCTTGAGCCCAGTTATCATCACACAGTCCAGGACCATGTGCCATATACAGTTTAGGAAGCTTGATATTTTCTGCCTGAAACAGTTAATATTTCAGGGCCTTCTTCCCACCCTCATTCTATACAGAATGTCACAAATGAAAATTAGAGAAGGAAGAGGCCAGACAAATTTACATGTTACAGCTAAAGGACACATTTACATGTTTATGATATCTGCTGGCTTTGTGAACACAATCAGCATATTACACCACACCTAAAGTACAGGCATAAATCTTCATTAATGTTTGTTGCAAATTACAATTTCATTAAGAATTATGTTTCCTCCAGTATTATCACTCCTCTTTTTTTTAATTGGGTTTTTAAAAAAAGTTTTATTTTAGTATAGTTTCTTTACATTATTGTGTTAGTTTCTGCTGTACAGCAAAGTGAATCAGTATCATTCCTCTTTACTTTGAAACTGTAGTCCCTAAAACTCAGAGGGGTTTTATGAAGAGAAAAGAGAGTAAAAATGTTTCAAACTTGAGAACTTCACCTTCAGTTTGGAGGTGTCTCTACTCAGGATGATTTAATCTTTGTTCTCATTTGGTGACCTGATAAAATCTTTCAGGTTGTTCAGGTTTTGCTACATATAGCTCCTGTTTCTAGCCTGGAAAATTAGGCAGGTGAATTTTGACTCCAAAATGTCACCTTAGCATTATCTAGGATCAGACCATTAAAAAGACTGTATACACCCTAATATCTTTGTCTACTTCTGCAATTACAGAGGGATGAGCATTCAGGATATAAGAGGACCACAAGATTTTCTCAGGGAATCCAGAAGGGGAGCAAGGACCATTTCTGGCTGGACTGTAGAATTTGCCGATGGATGTGTGGTTGAGCTCATTTTAAAATCTTTTCGATTGGTCCTTCAAACCCCACTTAAACCAAACCTAACCAAAAAAAAATATATATACAACTTTATAAAAGAGGCTGGAAGTTTAGGATTTTTTTTAAAAGTGACACTGACTGATAAAGAAAGGTTATTTTAAGGCTTTTGAAGATCTAGGGGACATCTAGAATGTTGCCAATAAAATATGGTCAAGTCATTTCAGACAGGCATAAATACATTTCATTTAAATATTGTGCAGTTTTGCCCCTCTAAAGCACTCTGAATTGCATTGATCCATTTGGATATAAAGGACCTTCTTTGGACCTCCCTCCACCTCTAAGTGAGAATGTCTGTTGTATTAATGTGGACCATAGGTCATCTGCTACCTTCCTGCCTCGTGCGACAAAGCAGTTCCTTATCTTCAATTACTTAGCTCCTGGATGCAGGATATTCATGGTATCTATTCCACTTTATCTTCAGACAGAATGCAAATCTTCCTAAAGGAGCTAGAATCATCATTTAAAGCCTTGCACTTAGCTACAGAGTGATTCAAGCAGACACAGTAACTCCCTTACCAGTGATCCTTAATTTTGGCTTACAGATTTTGGCTCTGTAGCAGATATTTCTGTGTCTGTGTTCAGGCGGTCCCAGGCTTCCCTGATGAGACTGATAGAAAAGACATTGACTTGCATCAACTGTGATGATAGATTTTATGACTGGACCGAGATCAGAAATTCATTTTACAGACCACTGAACAATTGCTAAATGCCTGCTCACCTCAGTTTCCAACCATTCACTAATAATTTTAATCCTGGGGTGGATTTTATGAAAACTGGTCAAATTCCACAAGAGTGGAAATTTGAAATTGGAAAGAGAAAAGGATGATTTGCTTTAATATGTGACCTCATTGTCCTCTAAATTTTCTTTCAATTTGTTGGTTGTGAAATCTCTTATTAATCCACAAAAGCAACTAATATCACAAATTAACACTCTCCTGCCATTTTAAATGCAAGACTTTCTAATAGATTGAAGTAAAATTGAAATAAAGATTAATTTACCATATATTTTATCTTCTCTCTGGCAGTCCCATTTTTATATGTTTAGGCTGTTAAAAAGAAAATAGTCTTCTACAGCAAGCATTTAGTAGAGACTTTAAGTGTAGTATCTGTTTTAAGTAATTGTAGATACTTAGCATCCAAATTATTAGTGTGTGATGTGAATTCTGACCTGTGTGAATCATAACATGGCCACCAGCTAAATTTGAATTATAAAAATATGTTGATAAGTTACTGATGGTAGGCTAAATTGTTCCCTAAATTTCAGTGTTTTTAAGAGCAAGAACGTTATTTTTTTTCTTATGTAACGGGGTGGGAGTCTCATGTTGGTTCCATGTTCAGGATACCAGTCTGCCACATACAATGTTTATCTTTTAAGACACTGACAACTCCAATCGGCTGGAAAAGGTTAAAATTTTGAATGGGTATATTTGAAAGATTATGGAGACATTTTAGAAGAAAGAAAGGAGTTAAGAACAAGAGAATTCACAGATGGGAGAGTGTGCATTTAAGAGGCTCCTGTGTTAGGAACCTTGATTCCAGGTGACAGAAATCTAACTCCAAGAGGTTAAAACAGGAAGGCAAATGCGTTGGCTTATGAATCTAAAATGTCCAGAGATAGACCAGATTCAAATGTGGCTAAACACAGGGCCTCAAAAAGTAGCCTAGGGCTCATTCTTCCATGCCCTGGGTTTGCTTTCCTCTTTGTTGGCTTCATTCTTAGCAGGCTCTCTACTCATTGCTACCTCCACAGGGCCAGGGATACATTCTCACAGTCTCACTGACACTATAAAAAAAAATATTATATTATTACCTCTTCCTCCCCCCACAAAATCCTTTCATATTTGGTATCCTTAACTCTGTCTGACCATGTCTATGTCACTTGTCCATCTCTGCAGTCAGGGGATATATTTTAATTCCATCAGAACCACCTGGACAGAGAATGGTGTAGGGATATTCCCAAGAAATTTAGATGCTTTACCTTAAGAAAACATAGACCATGCAGCCAAAATCATCAGATGTTCTCTACATATAAGGAAAAACATATTTGTAAAGTAATATGTAAACTCTTCAATGATAAAATTAACCTATTACTATACTTAGATTTTTTTTGCAGTCAAATGTAGTATTTCTAAATTATGGATTCACTTGCTCCTAAGAATGATGAACAACTTCTCTGTGTTTCAAGACCAACCTGAAATCTAGATTTTGATAATAAATTATCCAATTTTCAAAACATGGCTAAGTCATACCAAAACATTTCTGCAGATTGATGTAGGCCATCATTTTGCAACTTTTTCCCTAAGCCCATTGAGGAGATGAGCTGGACATTTCCTCTAGAACAGGAAATGCTGAAGGTTAGTAGTTTGTTTGTAAGACAGGTAAAGATTCCTCAAGATGCGGGAAGAGAGAAATCCAGTTTCTCAAAGTGGCACAGCGGCAGCAGACTCACCATCAGTATATTAAATGCTGAGGAGCTTGGATGAGAGTAAAAGGGGAATATGTGCGATAATTTGAACCCTAAGAACTCTAATCTTGGGAGGTGTAAAAGTTCCTGTGGTCCTGGTCAAGGGGCATTGGCAACAGTGACAGCTATTAGATAAGAGATAGTGGAATCCATTTTTCTTATGGCAGCTATAGCTTTCTGGGAAGGAGAAAGCACCATGAAAAATTATTAATATTGGACTTCATATTGGTGAACAGAGGATGTGGCTCAAAAAGTTTTTTAAATGTGATACTTCTTATACTAGAGATGTTATGGAAAATTTATTACTGTTACATTAGCATAGCTCAGAGATCTGAGGATGGGCCACTAATAGACCAGGTATTCTTCTGGTGCTCAGTGCTAAAAGCACCTGGTAAGGAAACCTGCATGTGTGCACACACACACATACACACACACACCATTGTAAAGGATAGAACAGATAAAAGTATGAAATGAATGGCAAATCATAGGGGTAACAAAATAGCCAATGTTTTTGGTAGCCCCTAAAAAATAAGTGACAATTGAATATTGGGAAGCTATAGCAACTTAATAGAAGAAAATTTGAGGAGTGAAAAAGTAAGATAATTGTTCATTACATTGTCTTACAATGAACCATTTAAAGTACACAGTATCTGAAATGAGTGATACCCCCAAAGGACATACTATCCTCTTCTTCTAATGAGGAGCTTGATTTTACTTTGTTTAAAAGGCATGTTATTTCATCTTTCTGGAATTACCTGGGGCAAAGGTGCTATAAACACACTCAAATCACCATCGTACGCTAGTTAATGACACCTCTGCCTGACTGAGGTCTGCGTCCCTGACCTTAACCACCTTCTATATTATGAAAAAAATGAAGATCATTATGGTTATCTTTTCTCCCTGCTTTAAACCCACACTGAGTGATAGATGCCATGTTCACAGGGTCTGCGTGGGCATGGGGGTGGGGGATCTGTGACCTCAATAATCTTCTAGTTTTAGGCCATTCACAAAGAACATGTATGTTCTTTCTCGCTTCCTTTTTCATTTTTTCATTTCTCTTTTCTCTCTTTTTCTCATTCAGAAGCAAACAAAATAGTTGTACAGAGGTACCGTTTTCTGGTTACAGGTAAAAAAAGGAAACACAATATCGATTATATAGTTGGAAGGCATTCTTATGACTTGATAAAAGGAGATATAGTGAAAAAGACTTAACATGTGAAGCATGCTTGAATGATAAAATATACACATTGGAAAATATAAAATATTGTGCCTCTTTGAAATATTATTTTCATTATTTGCAAAACTGGGATAAGAAATATGTATAATATTTAAATGGAACAGTATTGTGTATCAATAGAAATTAAATTACATTAAAAGTATCATACTAGCTTTTGCCTTTATTTTTAAACCATAAATGAAACAATGACTTTATGATTAAATCATTTACAATTTAAGCAGTTTCATTCTATGATTTCTGGAAAGAAGATTTCATAGAGTAGTAAATAAGGAAAGAAATTAGCTACTTAAGTAGTTGAATTAAACATCCAGTTTTAGTACATGTGGTTTTGCATTCATGAAGAAACATGTATTTCTCACATAAATCCAGAAGACTCAATTAATGATTATGCTGACATAAAACACTAATGTTTATTTTTGAAAATTAAAATCAGAAAATGTCACCTTCTACTTTCAAATGCATTACCATTTTATTAACTGACAGATGAAGTTTGTCTTTCATTTATCTTTCTTCCTGGACAGAGATCATGGTTGCTGACCTCCGCCAGCTGCAGCAGCACCGCTGCAGGATCCCTTCTCTTCCCTTCCTGGCAAAACAGCCATTGTCCCTCAGCAGATGTTCCTGGAATTGGAAGAATGTAGTACAGCACCTATGTCTTGCATATTTAGAAGAAGAGATATGCATAACTCCAATTCTGAGTCTTGACTGAATAAAGCATCAGATGTGAAATTATAGGTCAGGTTGATTTATTAAACGTAGGATTTTTTTTTTTTTTTTTAGTTATTAGAGCACTAATCAGATTTTGGTTTATTTTTTTAAAAAAATATTCAATATCAATCACAATGGTGATTTTTTACTTTTCTCTTTTGTGGTCCAGTAAAAAGAGTGAGTTTTCAAGCTATTTAAAAATGCAAAACTTCATAGGTTGTAACTATTAGTTGACATTTTATCTTTTTACCACATCCAGCCCTAAACTGCTGCCATACTGAGAAGGGAAAGTCAGCCGTGGTGTTAAGTTGCTGCCTGGCTAAGTGCTCTGTGAAGAAGAACGTGGTTTTCGAGCAGCCAAAGGCCATTATGACTTAAATGCACACAAAGGTCATTTAAACTTGGCTTAGTCTTTCCCCCATTTTCCACAGTCTGTTTAACAGTCACTACCATTGACATTCATTCTTTTCTTCCACCTTCGTTGGGGCTTGGTCTGACCTCACCAAGGCAGAGCAGACCTGTTGCAGTGTGCAGGGAGAGCTCCAGCTCCTGTCTGATTGTTCAGGGATTAGCCAGCTTTGCACACACTGAAGAGCGATTCATTTAAGAAGAACAAAGGAAAGAAAGAAACAATAATCTTTTGGCTAACAGAGCAGTCTAAGAATGCTAAGGAATTCACTGCAGTTTCTGAAAAGAACTCCAGCAACCTTTTAAACATATATAAATCTATTCTAGAAATTCTGTGAATATAGGTATTTGGATTCCCTGGCATCTTTCTGATCTTGAATAAATTCTTGTTTGTTTATTTATTTACTTTGCCATAATAATATGTCAAGTAAAAAACAAATATGGGCATAGTAAGGAGAGACTTCATTAGAAAGGACTTTCTAGGAGGTGGAGGGCATTGCAATAGGGTGAGGTCTCTGACCATAGATCTGTCAGTGACTGAAGGATTAGACAAGAAAGGGTTTTTCTTTTTTAGGGAGGAGTAACCAAGGCTACAAAGGACTGGGTGTGGGGAAGTGAGACAAAAGGGTGGCATTGCAGGATAGTAGATCAGAAAATATTTTACAATGAGGCCTGCATATACTCAGGGAGAGCTGTTTGCTGGCTCTGCCTGAAGGTGACTCAAAGTTCCTCCTGGGGAAGGAGAGGGGCTTAATTTAACAGAAGCTTGGGTAATGAGCATTTTGTTCTGATTGATTAGCAGGGACAGTGAGCCAGCTATTGATTTATGAGGTAAAGAATGGGAATTGGAGGGTCTGTGTCTGGCCTCGACATAGGTAAGTAAGCAACAGGGACATCCAAGTTTTAAATGGTTTTAAATATTACCAACAACCTTTGAAAGGTGTTATAACTTTAATATAAAGGAAAAATGGAATAAAAATAACATAATAAAAATAATATATATTAAAAAAATGTAATTACTGAGATATGTATTTGCTAGAAGTCAAAACGAAGTACATGAGCTTCTCGCATCTGTATAGGGCCACCCAGAATGAGATTGCTACAAAAAGCAGGCTTAAACAGGTGTTTCTTTGGTGGTTTAAAATCTGTGATCAGCATGGCCATTAGTGACATGATTTTCTGTAATGATGAACAAATCTTGGTAATGTTCCCAAATAAAGACACACACAACAAGCAAGCTTCCCTAAATTTAAAAGTTAGCTGCATTGCTGGGTGATGTATTTCTACTGAAACCATGTGAAAATATTTGTGTCCAAAATGGAGTGGGTTGCCAGGCTTATATAAGTATAACCAGTTGTTTTACTTCATAAAAGCAAGAGATGGGGACAATATTTTCTCATGTGGGACTGAACAAGATAGCCTTGCTTATCCCCTCCACTTTACTAAGCTTTAGACAAGCTTCTTCCCGACTGTAGGACCCTAACCTCCCCTTCCTGAGAGCACTTACTTTAAAAATTTACAACTGTAAATTATTTATCTGACCCTTTGAGATGTAAATCTTCTTGGAGCCTCTTGCCAGTTTTAAAATCTAGTTTCTTAAGGACCTGGGGGCCATCTCTTTGCAGTGTAATCTCGGCAAGGAAGATAGAGCCCCTGTCTTCCATTCTCTGTGGGAGGGTAGGAGCCTAACTTGGATAAGCAAGAATTAGCAAACACAGATGGCCTCATCACATTGACTTACTGGCCCTCAACGTGCTCCAGTACTTTTCCACTAGTTCGCCACAGTGCTTAAAAATACTCCTAGTTTTTATTTCAGAAGAGTTAAGTTCAATCTTTCTACCCCATGACTTGAAAATTCTTCTTTGCCTATTTAACTGAACTCTTCTGCACATGGTAGTAGATCCACATCCCAGGCCCTGCCCACTGAATGTCAGTAACTTCTCCGACTTCTCGTGTAACTAAAACCCTCCACACCATTTTTCAGAATTCCTTCTGCACATAGTATGACTTTCTGGAGATCCATTGATTTAAAGTTTAAGTATCTAAGACTTGAAGACTAGAGTCTATAGCCTGTTTCTATACCACTTATTTTTTATGTAAACCAGAGAAAGTTAAACTCCTTAAGATTTAGTTTTCTGTACTTTATAAATACATAGTAATGATCCCCCTCCCATATATGACTAATCCAAACATGCCTTATGCCTTAGAACCACTTTATAAGTAAATTATACAGTATAATCACAGCAATTTTTTTTTCAAATTATCACAATTCAACTACATTTGAGAGGAAGAAAGGGGCTGAAGACATTCAGAGTGACTGTCTGGAAGCATGTAGTTATAGGTTTCCTAGACCTCCTGTAGGAAGTTATTGAAGAGCTAATTAAAGGCCAGAGAAAACATTGCCCAACAAAAAGTTAGATGTAGCTGGGAGACAGAGGCAAAACAATAAACAGAAAAAGGGTGGAAGCTTGGTGATTTTACTGAAGAATTCTAGCATGGAAAATTTTGAATAGATTAGTTTCCAAATATGACCCTTCAAGGAATTTTATATAAAATATATCAGTAAATACACTATGCATTTATAATACTTAGATCTACTTGGAGTTGTATGGACAAAAATCAGTTTACTATACTTTATTGATGAGTTAAGGGAAAATTTTGCAAGTTTGGCTGTAAGCATTGACTTTCGACTCTAACCATTCTAGGTAATACACGATTCCTCTGCATAACAGAGAGAGGAGTCTGTATAACAGATTGTTCAACAGTCAAGAGTTTTGGGACACTGATAATGTGTCCCACACTGTGCAAAACCCTTGACATTCATGAATTCATTTACATTCCACAACTGTTTGATCTAGGGAGTAGCTTACATACACTTGATAATTTCTCCTCCCTTCAAAAAATTTCACAACATATTTACTGATCGCCTAACAGAGGATGTACAGAGTACAAGGAAGAAACATTAACAGCCTAGCCTTCAGAGAGTATACTCTGTAGAAAAAGGAGAGAAGACCATTGAAAGTCAATGTCACAGGCGATGCAATAGATATAAAATCTTATACAGCACTTTATATACTGTACAAAGAAGAATGGCTGCTGGTTAGGGAGGTCACAGATGTGGCCTCTGAGCATGCTGTATGTTACATTAGGTAACAAGGAACAGATGGAGGCAAAGTGTGCCAACTGCACTAGCTTTGGAATCTAAAGACCCAGCTCCCAGACAAAGAAGTCGCTTAACTTCCCTTGAACTTAATTTTTTGTTTCATCTGTAAAGTGGGTATAAAATAAAGGTTTGATCTGGATCCAGGGCTACTATCCAGCCAGTGTGTGCTGGTTCATTATACTGGCTGCTTGTGACAGCATCTGTTCTGATATTTGGGGCATTCATTGTGATTGGACAGTGCCCACACTGTACCAGTTGTTAATGATTCTGAATATCATCTCTGCTCACACTGTAGGAGTTTTGCAAATATGCTGTTTATGTTAAAGTATTTTATAAAATATTATATAAATGATAATAGCTATGTTTGCTAAGCATTTTATCAAGTTACAATTTATTACAGTTTGCAAAAATATTTCAGGTAGTCAAAACCCCTGCCTTTTTTATCTTTGATTCGCCAATGCCCTTCTGCCTAAATGGAGAGATTCTCTACTTTGTGGCTCCATTTACCTTGGTCTCTGTTGATTACAGAAGGGTAGATACATAATAAGGACAGGGACATGAGGCTTGTGGATGGCCTGGGAAATGATTTATACAAAGCAGATTTCTCTTCGTGGCTATTTGAACTAAGAATATTAAGAAGGAATTTGACAAATGGTAAAGAAACAGAAAAACAAGATTAAAAATTAAACAAAACCAAGTTCAGGTGTCTATTATGTAGCTGAGTCACACTTAAAGGCAGGGCACTAAAAGTCCACACACATTGCTCAGGCCCCTGGAACTTCCTTGAGTCTAGGAGCCTTCCTCAACTTGGCTAGAGTAAGACCCAGCCTTGTCAACATTGAGTCCTTCAATTTGTGTGGACTGTTCCTTATTACCTCTGACAACACACTTTCTTAGTTTGATCTGTTTGTGATGAATCTTTTATCCTTACAGCAAAATTATCCTCATTAAAATGAAGGACTTGGGTTTCCCTGGTGGCGCAGTGGTTGAGAGTCCACCTGCCAATGCAGGGGACACGGGTTTGTGCCCTGGTCTGGGAGGATCCCACATGCCGCGGAGCAACTAGGCCCGTGAGCCATGGCCGCTGAGCCTGCGCGTCCGGAGCCTGTGCTCCGCAACGGGAGAGACCACAACAGTGAGAGGCCCGCGTACTGTAATAAAAAATAATAATCATAAAAATAAAATAAAATAAAATAAAGGACTTACTCAAGTTTGTATCCCATTGTCTAGCAAAGTGCTTTGTACACTATAGGCAATCAATAAATACTTTAAAGGAAAATATCTGTACCTAAAAAAATTCTAGGAGGTTTTATTTGAATTATCAGTACTACCATTTGCTATATGTGTGTTTGAAAAATAAATGTATGAAATAAGAAAGAATCTTAAAAACGATTAGAATGAAAATTTTCTCTTTTCAAAATGGCTTTAAGTGACATAATTTTCCCTAAAGACATATGGATTGACCTAAAAACTTCTCCTTTTTTTACTCTTTTAAAATATACACCATAAATTGCCCTGAGACAGCATTTGTATTCCTGTTTGAGTTGATAAAACCTGTGTAGTTCACTGGCATCTTCATTATGCATGAAATGTGACTGCATGGAATATATGGTGACTCTCAGAGCAGTAATGTATTACCTTGAGGCACACATAGATCAGGATCTGATGGCTAGATTGAAAGATGGGATAAAATGCAGGTTGAGCAAAGTTATTTTCAGTTGAGGTTTCTTGACTTGACAGAAGAAAGGTTTTATGACTATAAAACCTATTAACCTATTGGGCTATTTAATAGTGAATATCATGCATCCATCAGGAAGGCTGATGACCCAACCTACTCCACTGTTGGCTTTAATAATGTGTGTTCATCTCTTTCCATTTCTCATGATAATATTTTAAAATTCCACTTTTATCATCATGCACCTAAGTGTATTTTATCACCACAGTACTTCCCACAATGTCTTGTTCCTAACTTATCTCTAATATACATTTGTTTATTAAATGGTTCATATTCTAGTCCTGGTAATAGACCAGTGATTGTAAATCTTGGATGAAATAATGTAAGGACAAAGTAACAAAACTAATTATGCACTAACAATTAGAACTATGCTCATATAGATTCACTATTTATTGTGACTGGGGCTAATTTTTCGCCAATGTCAATTCTTTCTTTTCATTTTTAATAGAACTCCTGAGTTTTAGGTGGGCGCAAAATTACCCAGCAATTATTATACTTCTCAGCCCATTTGGCTCGCTGTTAAGGGGAGATTATGTAAACCACTTCTATGTTGTCCCCTTGAAAAGGGATTTTGCCGTTTCTTCCCTCTCCCTGAGATATAGACATGATAATAAGAACTGGAGCTTCTTCTTCAGATCCAGAAATTGAAGATGTGTGTTGAGAATGTCAGTGCTGCTGTACTAGCCATATCCTTCTGAAACACTATAAAAGATAGAGACAAGGTATTTTAAACTTCTATAATTTTTGGTCTCTTTGCTATAGCAGCTCAGAATATACCATAATATACTCACATGTTAAAATTCTACTTCCATTTTATCTCCATTCATTTCCTCAGGTTCTTTCCTCTTGAAGAGGTTATTCAGGGTTTTCAGCTGAGAAAGCCTTAATGAGTCTTCTATTCCTGTGTCATTATTGTCTTCCATCATCTTATCTGGGCTCTCTTTTATTTTCCTTAAGCCCTATGGTTCTCCCATTTTCTACAGTGATTTATAAGTATTTTAAAATCAGCCCATAACTCTTATTAATTTTCATTTTTCTAGAAGTCAGGGATGTAACTTATATTTTTATCTTCATCCTCAGCCCTTAGCACATTGCTTGGCACACACTGAGATCCAAGAAATGTGTCTTGGATGAATGAACACGGGAAACCTCCAAAAAGAGGAACCCAAACCGGAGAAGATCAACCTGAGGTCTCTGGGGTGGGGAGGGAGGAGCTGCCTCACTGCGGGTCTTCCCTGAGAACTGAAGAAGAAGGCAGACACCAGGAAGAAGGCTTGATTGTTATTCATGTGCGCCTCAGGTTGTTTTTTTCCCCTTAATTTTGATTTTAATTTTTTAGTGCCAGCTGCCAGAGCCCACTCCTCCCCTGCCAGCTGCCTGCCTGTGACGCTGGCCAACTGCCAGCAGCCTTGACTGTGGAAAGAGGCTCCCCCCAGACACTCAAAGGCAGGGCACTGAATATCACTCTAAGTTTTCTTGATAACTTGTATTTTTTAAGCATCTAATCAACAAGCTAGTTATCCTTTGAACAGGCAGCTTTCTTCAAGAATTAAAGTAGTTGTGGTTCTCTAAAGAAATAGTTCATTTCAACTTTATTTTCATGAACTCATTTATGTATTCTAGTCACACTTTAGATTTTTGTTTGTAATTCTCAAGACCTAATATCATAACAAAAATAGGTACTTCAGTTCAAGTGATTTTGTATTTCTCAGTGCTTTTCTTGGCGAGTAAGATAATTCAAGAATTTCTGTTTTTTCATTCTTGGTGTTAGGTTCGTATTTGTGATTCTATCTGTAGTGACCATAAGTTGTCACCTAAAGGAATCAGTTCAGTGACCTGTACAAACTAAATTAGAAATCTCTATATAGATTCTACTGAATATGTGTCTAAATCACAGTTGGCTATCCCTATCTTGTTAGTGGCCTGAGTTAAAATTTCAGTAAGAGAATGAACTAATCCAACCTTTCATCCCTAGGGGATGTGCTTTAGCATATTAGAGGCTCATTAGAGCTTTTGCGCTGAGATTGACCACAGCATACTTGTTCTAACAGGTTCTCTTACTTTGAGATATGGTAAACATCTATTACAAATCCAACTGACATTTAATTTTTAGATTATCTTCGGTATTTGTTTGTAATTTACTCAGGAAGTATGCATAGTTCCCATCTGTTGAAGTATTGATTCTGATTTATGATATAGTAAATTCAGGAATGGTTTGTTTGCATGTTAAACTTCACAAGTGACTCATAATATGTTACATTTATATTGCCCTTTAGAGTTCTATAAAGGCCTTCCATGAATGCTATCTGTGAGCATACTGGGGAAACGAATCATGTTTTATTCATCTGTATATCCTTAGCATCTAACCCAGTGCTAGCACATGGAAGTTACATAATAGAGGGTTTTTAGTGAATTCATTTGAGTCTCTCAACAAGCCAAAGAAGATGATGAATATGATAGTTTTAAGACATATTTGCAAATTCTTTGATACTTTTATTTTTTAAATGTTTTTTAAACATCTTTATTGGAGTATAATTGCTTTACAATTGTGTGTTAGTTTCTGCTTTATAACAAAGTCAATCAGTTATACATATACATATGTTCCCATATCTCTTCCCTCTTGCATCTCCCTCCCTCCCACCCTCCCTATCTCACCCCTCTAGGTGGTCACAAAGCACTGAGCTGATCTCCCTGTGCTATGTGGCTGCTTCCCACTAGCTATCTATTTTAAGTTTGGTAGTGTATATATGTCCATGCCACTCTCTCGCTTTGTCACAGCTTACCCTTGCCCCTCCCCATTTCCTCAAGTCCATTCTCTAGTAGGTCTGTGCCTTTATTCCTGTCTTACCCCTAGGTTCTTCATGACATTTTTTTTTCTTAAATTCCATATATATGTGTTAGCATACAGTATTTGTTTTTCTCTTTCTGAATTATTTCACTCTGTATGACAGACTCTAGGTCCATCCAGCTCACTACAAATAACTCAATTTCGTTTCTATTTATAGCTGAGTAATATTCTATTGTATATATATGCCACATCTTCTTTATCCATCCATCTGATAATGGACACTTAGGTTGCTTCCATCTCCTGGCTATTGCAAATAGAGCTGCAATGATCATTTTGGTACATGACTCTTTTTGAATTATGGTTTTCTCAGGGTATATGACCAGGAGTGGGACTGCTGGGTCATATGGTAGTTCTATTTGTAGTTTATTAAGGGACCTCCATACTGTTCTCTGTAGTGGCTGTAACCAATTCACATTCCCACCAGCAGTGAAAGAGTGCTCCCCCCTTCTCCACACCCTCTCCAGCATTTATTGTTTCTAGATTTTTGATGATGGCCATTCTGACTGGTGTGAGATGATATCTCATTGCAGTTTTGATTTACATTTCCCCAATGACCAATGATGCTGAGCATACTTTCATGTGTTTGTTGGCAGTCTGTATATCCTCCTTGGAGAAACGTCCATCCAGGTCTTCTGCTCATTTATGGATTGGGTTGTTTGTTTTTTTTGCTGTTGAGCTGCATGAGCTGCCCGTTAACTTTGGAGATTAATCCTTTGTCCATTGCTTCATTTGCAAATATTTTCTCCCATTCTGAGGGCTGCCCCTTGGTCTTGCTTATGGTTTCCTTTGCTGTGTAAAAGCTTTGAAGTTTCATTAGGTCCCATTTGTTTATTTTTGTTTTTATTTCCATTTCTCTAGGAGGTGGGTCAAAAAGGATCTTGCTGTGATTTATGTCATACAGTGTTCTGCCTATGTTTTCCTCTAAGAGTTTGATAGTTTCTGGCCTTACATTTAGGTATTTAATCAATTTTGAGCTTATTTTTGTGTATGGTGTTAGGGAGTGATCTAATCTCATATTTTTACATGTACCTGTCCAGTTTTCCCAGCACCACTTATTGAAGAGGCTGTCCTTTCTCCACTGTACATTCCTGCCTCCTTTATCAAAGATAAGGTGACCATATGTGCATGGGTTTATCACTGGGCTTTCTATCCTGTTCCATTAATCTGTCTTTCTGGTTTTGTGCCAGTACCATACTCTCTTGATTACTGTAGATTTCTATTATAGTCTGAAGTCAGGGAGCCTGATTCCTCCAGCTCCATTTTTCATTCCCAAGATTGCTTTGGCTATTCGGGGTCTTTTGTGTTTCCATACAAATTGTGAAAATTTTTGTTCTAGTTCTGTGAAAAATGCCAGTGGTAGTTTGATAGGGATTGCATTGAACCTATAGATTGCTTTGGGTAGTAGAGTCATTTTCACAATGTTGATTCTTCCAATCCAAGAACATGGTATATCTCTCCATCTATTTGTATCATCTGTAATTTCTTTCATCAGTGTCTTATAATTTTCTGCATACAGGTCTTTTGTCACCTTAGGTAGGTTTATTCCTAGATATTTTATTCTTTTTTTTGCAATGGTAAATGGGAGTGTTTTCTTGATTTCACTTTCAGATTTTTCATAATTAGTGTTTAAGAATGCCAGAGATCTCTGTGCATTAACTTTGTATCCTGATACTTTACCAACTTCATTGGTTAGCTCTAGCAGTTTTCTGGTAACATCTTTAGGATTCTCTATGTATAATATCATGTCATCTGCAAACAGTGACAACTTTACTTCTTCTTTTCCAATTTGGATTCATTTTATTTCCTTTTCTTCTCTGATTGCTGTGCCTAAAACTTCCAAAACTATGTTGAATAAGAGTGGTGAGAGTGGGCAACCTTGTCTTGTTCCTGATCTTGGTGGAAATGGTTTCAGTTTTTCACCATCGAGGATGATGTTGGCTGTGGGTTTGTCACATATGGCCTTTGTTATGTTAAGGAAAGTTCCCTCTATGCTGACTTTCTGTGGGTTTGTTTTTATCGTAAATGGGTGTTGAATTTTGTCGAAAGATTTATCTGCATATTATTGAGATGATCATATGGTTTTCCTCCTTCAATTTGTTAATATGGTGTATCACGTTGATTGATTTGCATATATTAAAGAATCCTTGCATTCCTGGAATAAACCCCACTTGATCATGGTGTATGATCCTTTAATGTGCTGTTGGATTCTGTTTGCTAGTATTTTGTTGAGGATTTTTGCATCTATGTTCATCAGTGATATTGGTCTGTAGTTTTCTTTCTTTGTGACATCTTTATCTGGTTTTGGTATCAGGGTGATGGTGGCCTCATAGAATGAGTTTGGGAGTATTCCTCCCTCTGTTATATTTTGGAAGAGTTTGAGAAAGATAGGTGTTAGCTCTTCTCTAAATGTTTGATAGAATTCGCCTGTGAAGCCATCTGGTCCTGGGCTTTTGTTTGTTGGAAGATTTTTAATCACAGTTTCAATTTCAGTGCTTGTGATTGGTCTGTTCATATTTTCTATTTCTTCCTGATTCAGTCTTGGCAGGTTGAGCATTTCTAAGAATTTGTCCATTTCTTCCAGACTGTCCATTTTATTGGCATAGAGTTGCTTGTAGTAATTTCTAATGATGCTTTGTATTTCTACAGTGTCACTTGTTACTTCTCCTTTTTCATTTCTAATTCTATTGATTTGAGTCTTCTCCCTTTTTTTCTTGATGAGTCTGGCTAATGGTTTATCAATTTTGTTTATCTTCTCAAAGAACCAGCTTTTAGTTTTTTGATCTTTGCTATCGTTTCCTTCATTTCTTTTTCATTTTATCTGATCTGATCTTTATGATTCATTTCCTTCTGCTAACTTTGGGTTTTTTTTTGTTTTTCTTTCTCTAATTGCTTTAGGTGCAAGTTTAGGTTGTTTATTCCAGATGTTTCCTGTTTCTTAAGGTAGGATTGTATTGCTAAAAACTTCCCTCTTAGAACTGCTTTTGCTGCATCCCATAGGTTTTGGGTCGTCGTGTCTCCCTTGTTATTTGTTTCTAGGTATTTTCTGATTTCCTGTTTGATTTCTTCAGTGGTCACTTTGTTATTAAATAGTGTATTGTTTAGCCTCCATCTGTTTGTATTTTTTACAGATCTTTTCCTGTAACTGGTATCTAGTCTCATAGTGTTGTGGTCAGAAAAGATACTTGATACAATTTCAATTTTCTTAAATTTACCAAGGCTTGATTTGTGACCCAAGATATGATCTATCCTGGAGGATGTTCCATGAGCACTTGAGAAAAATATGTATTCTGTTATTTTTGGATGGAATGTCCTATAAGTATCAATTAAGTCCATCTTGTTTAATGTATCATTTAAAGCTTGTGTTTCCTTATTTATTTTCATTTTGGATGATCTGTCCATTGGCGAAAGTGGGGTGTCAAGTTCCCCTACTATGAATGTGTTATTGTTGATTTCCCCTTTTAAGGCTGTTAGTATTTGCCTTATGTATTGAGGTGCTCCTATGTTGGGTGCATAAATATTTACAATTGTTATATCTTCTTCTTGGATCGATCCCTTGATCATTATGTAGTGTCCTTCTTTGTGTCTTCTAATAGTCTTTATTTTAAAGTCTATTTTGTCTGATATGAGAATTGCTACGCCAGGTTTCTTTTGATTTCTGTTTGCATGGAATATCTTTTTCCATCCCCTCACTTTCAGTCTGTATGTGTCTCTAGGTCTGAAGTGGGCCTCCTGTAGACAGCATATATATGGGCCTTGTTTTTGTATCCATTCAGCCAGTCTGAGTCTTTTGGTTGGAGCATTTAATCCATTTACATTTAAGGTAATTATCGATACATATGTTCCTATTTTCATTTTCTTAAATGTTTTGGGTTTGTTATTGTAGGTCTTTTCCTTCTCTTGTGTTTCCTGCCTATAGAAGTTCCTTTAGCATTTGTTGTAAAGCTGGTTTGGTGGTGCTGAAATCTCTCTTTCCTTGTCTGTAAAGGTTTTAATTTCCCCATCAAGTCTGATTGAGATCCTTGCTGGATAGAGTAATCTTGGTTGTACATTTTTCTCCTTCATCACTTTAAATATGTCGTGCCACTCCCTTCTGGCTTGCAGAGTTTCTGCTGAACGATCAGCTGTTAACCGTATGGGGATTCCCTTGTGTGTTATTTTTTCCTTGCTGCTTTTAATATTTTTTCTTTGTATGTAATTTTTGATAGTTTGATTAATATGTTTCTTGGCATGTTTCTCCTTGGATTTATCCTGTATGGCACTCTCTGTGCTTCCTGGACTTGATTAACACTTTCCTTTCCCATATTAGGGAAGTTTTCAACTATAATCTCTTCAAATATTTTCTCAGTCCCTTTCTTTTCTCTTCTTCTTCTGTGACCCCTATAATTCAAATGTTGGTGCATTTAATGTTGTTCCAGAGGTCTCTGAGGCTGTCCTCAGTTCTTTTCATTCTTTTTTCTTTATTCTGCTCTGCAGTAGCTATTTCCACTATTTTATCTTTCAGATCACTTATCCGTTCTTCTGCCTCAGTTATTCTGCTATTGATCCCTTCTAGACTATTTTTAATTTCATTTATTGTGTTGTTCATCATGCTTCTTTCCCTTTTAGTTCTTCTAGGTCCTTGTTAAATGTTTCTTGCATTTTCTCTGTTCTATTTCCAAGATTTTGGATCATCTTTACTATCATTATTATGAATTCTTTTTCAGATAGACTGCCTATTTCCTCTTCATTTATTATGTCTGGTGGGTTTTTATCTTGCTCCTTCATCTGCTGTGTGTTTTTCTGTCTTCTCATTTTGCTTATCTTACTGTGTTTGGGGTCTCCTTTTTGCGGGCTGAGGTTCGTAGTTCCCATTGTTTTTGGTTTCTGTCCCCAGTGGCTCAGGTTGGTTCAGTGGGCTGTGTAGGCTTCTTGGTGCAGGGGACTAGTGCCTGTGTTCTGGTGGATGAGGCTGGATCTTGTCTTAATGGTGGGCAGGTCCACGTCTGGTGGTGTGTTTTGGGGTGTCTGTGACCTTATTATGATTTTAGGCAGCCTCTCTGCTAATGGGTGGGGTTGTGTTCCTGTCTTGCTAGTTGTTTGGCATAGGGTGTCCAGCAGTGTAGCTTGCTTGTCGTTGAGTGAAACTGGGTGTTGGTGTTGAGATGGAGATCTCTGGGAGATTTTCGCTGTTTGATATTACGTGGAGCAGGGATGTCTCTTGTGTACAAAGAGCCAAAGAGCCTTTCATTCACATGGCTCAGAATAAAAGGGAGAAAAAGTAGAAAGAAAGAAAGAGGATAAAATAAATTAACATAAAGTAAGATAAAATAAAGTTATTAAAATAAAAAATAAAAAAACAATTATTAAGAAAAAAATTAAGTAAAAGAAAAACAAACAAACAAAACAAAACAAAAACGGATGGACAGAACCCTAGGACAAATGGTGAAAGCAAAGCTATACAGACAAAATCTCATACAGAAGCATACACATACACACAAAAAGAGGAAAAGGGGAAAATATAATAAATCTTGCTCTCAAAGTCCACCTCCTCAATTTGGTATGATTCGTTGTCTATTCAGGTATTTCACTGATGCAGAGTACATTAAGTTGATTGTGGAGATTTAATCTGCTGCTCCTGAGCCTGCTTGGAGAGATTTCCCTTTCTCTTCTTTGTTCGCACAGCTCCCGTGTTCAGCTTTGGATTTGGCCTCACCTCTCTGTGTAGGTCGCCGGAGGGCGTCTGTTCTTCGCTCTGACAGGACGGGGTTAAAGGAGCAGCTGATTTGGACGCTCTGGCTCACTCAGGCTGGAGGGAATGGCACGGAGTGTGGGGTGAGCCTGCGTTGGCAGAGGCCGGCGGGACGTTGCACCAGCCTGAGACGTGCCGTGCGTTCTCCCTGGGAAGTTGTCCCTGGATCGCGGGACCCTGGCTGTGGCGGGCTGCACAGCCTCCCGGGAGAGGACGTGTGGATAGTGACCTGTGCTTGCACACAGGTTTCTTGGTGGTGGTAGCAGCAGCCTTAGTGTCTCATGCTCATCTCTGGGGTCCGCGCTTATAGCCGCGGCTTGTGCCCATCTCTGGAGCTCCTTTAAGCAGCGCTCTTAATCCCCTCTCCTCGTGCACCAGGAAACAAAGAGGGAAGAAGAAGTCTCTCGCCTCTTTGGCAGGTCCAGACTTTTTCTTGGACTCCCTCCTGGCTAGCCGTGGTGCACTAACCCCTTCAGGCTGTATTCACACCACCAACCCCAGTCCTCTCCCTGGGATCCAACCGAAGCCCGAGCCTCTGCTCCCAGCCCCCGCCCACCCTGGCAGGTGAGGCGACGAGCCTCTCGGGCTGGTGAGTGCCAGTCGGCACCAATCCTCTGTGAGGGAATCTCTCTGCTTTGCCCTCTGCACCCCTTTTGCTGTGCTCTCCTCCGTGGCTCTGAAGCCTACCCCCTCCGCCACCCGCAGCCTCTGTCCGCAAAGGGGCTTCCTAGTGCATGGAAACCTTTCCTCCTTCACAGCTCCCTCCCACTGGTGCAGGTCCCGTCCCTATTCTTTGTCTCAGTTTATCTTTTCTCTTTTGCCCTACCCAGGTACGTGGGGAGTTTTTGCCTTTTGGGAGGTCTGAGGTCTTCTGCCAGGGTTCAGTAGGTGTTCTGTAGGAGTTGTTCTACATATAGATGTATTTCTGATGTATCTGTGGGGAGGAAGGTGATCTTCGCGTCTTACTCTTCTGCCATCTTCCCCCTCTCTTCCTTTGATAGTCTTTATATTAGTTTCCTATTATTGCCACATGACAAATTACCACAAAGTTAATGCCTTAAAACAGCACAGATTTATTGTCTTATAGTTCTAGAGGTCATGAGTCCAAAATGGGTTGATCTTCAAAGCAGAGCTCCAGTTTTCTGGAGACTCTAGTTGAGAATGTTTCCTTGCCTTTTCTAGCTTTAAGAGGATGCCTTGGCTTGGCTTGCCATACTGCCTCACTTTGACCTCTGTTTTTTGTCATCATATCTCCTTCTCTGACTCTTACTCTTCTGCTCCCTCTTATAAGGACTTTTGTGATTACACTGATGCCACCCAGATAATCCAGGATAATCTTTTCTTTGCAGGATCCTTAATCATATCTACAAAGTCTTGTTTGCCATGTAAGGTAACTTATATACAGGTTTCTGAGATTAGAAAATGAACATTTTTGTGAGGGAAGAGAAATATGTAGCTTACCGCACTCCTCAAAAAGAAGTCTAATTCCACTTCCTTTGACTGTGGAATGGCATTGGTAATTTGTCTAGAGAATAGAAGGCAATGGAAGCAACAATGCATGACTTTCCAGGCCAGGTTAGATGAGTCAATACAGCTACACAGCTTCTACTTGGCTTTCCTTCTTCCATCTTTCTCTCTTGGGAGATGTGTTTTGGAACCCTAAGCTGATATATATGTGTGTGTGTGTATATATATATATATATATATATATATATATATATATACATATAGCCTGATTACTCTGAGGTTGATATGTTAGAGAGATAACCTGTATTTTGCAAGGGGCATGAGTTCTAGAGGTCTCCTTTACAACGTTGTGCCTATAGTTAACAATAGCATACTGTGCATTTAAAATTTATCAAGAGGGCATAGTTCATATTAAATGTTTTTAACACACACACACACACACACACACACACACACATTTACAGATAAAATTTGGAGGAAAGCATAAACACAAAAGTTAACCCCTTTGGAAGCCACAGCAAATTGGGGAAGGTTTTTTCTTTGTTTTTTTATTAATTAACATTTTTTTTGCTGCATTGGGTCTTGGTTGCTGCGTGTGGGCTTTCTCTAGTTACAGTGAGCGGGGGCTACTCTTCATTGCGGTGCATGGGCTTCCCATTGCAGAGCATGGGCTCTAAGCATGCAGGCTTCAATAGTTGTAGCATGCGTGCCCCAGTAGTTGTGGTGCATGGGCTTAGTTGCTCTGCGGCATATGGGATCTTCCGTGACCAGGGATCTAACCTGTGTCCCCTGCATTGGCAGGCTGATTCTTAACCACTGCACCACCAGGGAAGGCCTGGGGAAGGTTTTTGACTTTTATAGTTTGTTATATGAGATAGGACCTCTAGCCATTTTCTCTGGATATTGAAAAAAAATGTTAATTCAAGAACTCTGGAAGAATTTGGTTGTAAGTCCAATTTTCATCCCAGTCTAGATGTTGCTCCAAAGCAACATCTTGAAATTTAAAAGTTCAGAAACTGAGTTTAAAGTTTTCTTCCATGATTACTTCCTCCAATATTCCCTATATTAATAGCACCTGTACACACCTGGAAGCCATCTCTCACTTTACATTCTCATTTCTTACATGTAACTAACTAGTCATCAGATTTGAAAACCTCTGCTTCTTAATAGTTCTCACATCTCTCTCCATCTCATCATCCCCCCACCCCACCTTTCTATTCACAGCTTTAATTCTCACCTGGCCAACAATGGCAGCCACTAGGTGTTCTTATCACCTCTTGCTTTGACCCTTCCTGAATCATTCTCCATCTTCATTTTAGGGTTATCCTTTTATAGAGAAAATTGGATTATGCTATCTTAGGTATTGATTCAATTGACTGGTTCTTACCATGTGTCAGCCCCAGTGATTGCTTTTCTTTTTAATTAATTAATTATTTATTTATCTATTTTTAACATCTTTACTGGAGTATAATTGCTTTACAATGGTGTGTTAGTTTCTGCTTTATAACAAAGTGTATCAGTTATACATATACATATGTTCCCATATCCCTTCCCTCTTGCGTCTCCCTCCCTCCCACCCTCCCTATCCCACCCCTCCAGGCAGTCACAAAGACCAAGCTGATCTCCCTGTGCTATGTGGCTGCTTTCCACTAGCTGTCTATTTTACGTTTGGTAGTGTATATATGTCCATGCCACTCTCTCACTTTGTCACAGCTTATCCTTCCCCCTCCCCATATCCTCAAGTCCACTCTCTAGCAGGTCTGTGTCTTTATTCCCATCTTACCCTTAGGTTCTTCATGACTTTTTTTTTTTTCTTTTCTTAGATTCCATATATATGTGTTAGCATACGGTATTTGTTTTTCTCTTTCTGACTTACTTCACTCTGTATGACAGGCTCTAGGTCCATCCACCTCACTACAAATAACTCAATTTCATTTATTTTTATGGCTGAGTAATATTCCATTGTATATATGTGCCACATCTTCTTTATCCATTCATCTGTTGATGGACACTTAGGTTGCTTCCATGTCCTGGCTATTAGTCTCCTTGGGCTGCTATAACAAAATACCATCAACTGGGTGACTTAAACAACAAATATATATTTTCTCAGATTTCTCAGTCCAATATCAAGGTTTTAACCAAGTCAATTTCTGGTGAAGCCTCTTTTCCTGGCTTGTAGACAGCTGCCTTCTCTCTGTGTCCTCATGTGACATTTTCTTGGTATGCACTTGAATAAAGGAAAGAGAGCTCTGTGGTTTTCCTTCTCATAAGGACACCAGTCTTATCAGATGAGGGCCCTACTCTTAAGACATCATTTAAACTTAATTAGTTACTTAAAAGCCCTATCCCTATACTCAGCTACCCCAGAGATTAGGGCTTCAAAAATGAATTTTGTGGGAATACAAAATTCTGTCCACTATATACATATAAATTGATTTAATTTTTCATTACAGGCAAGCTGTGTAGTAGATTTTACTATTACCATTTTTATAAGTATAACAAAACAAAAAGAAGTAACTTTCTCAATTATTATTAGAATGCAGAATTTCCTTATTATAGGATTTATGATTTCAACCCTGAGAAATAATACCCAACCGTAAAGCATCCTACCATTTGCTGGGTTCCTGTAGATCTCAAAAACATGTCCCCTTATAATTTCTCCCATTGACTATTTGTCTATCCCTGTTTGCCATTCTAATTATCAGCTTATAGACCATGATATGTAAGCTTCTGTGCCTTCGTACATGATTCTTTGTCTATTCAACTTTCCACTAATTTTCTAAAGCTTATTATATGTCACCTCTTGCAATAAACCAACACTTACCCCTCTCAACTACATACCTTCTTGGGAGTAATTCTTTTCCTATGACCTTCCATAGCACCCCTTGCCTATCTCTTACCTCACTGAGGTGTCATTGTTTTATCTGCTGCCTCGCCAATTGTTTATGAACTCTGTGACTTTAGTGCCTGTGTCTTGGCATTCTGTAGCAGGTAACACAACACGTGACACATAGTTAAATTTCCATAAATGTTAAATGAATCACTTAAGGTTCTGTATAGTAACTACAGGTCATTCCTTCCTAGCAGTAGGAGCTGTACTTTTGTTATCCCATTTGTTCCTAGTTACCCTAATGACTGGGAAGTTCAGTGTTTCAAACTTTTTTCTTACCTAAAACTTGTAGTATCTGTGTATAGATTTAGAAATGTTTTTTGCATTTTAAGAAACAGGGCCCTGGGGTGCTGGGAAGATGGCAGAAGAGTAAGACGTGGAGATCACCTTCCTCCCCACAGGTACACCAGAAATACATCTACATGTGGAACAACTCCTACAGAACACCTACTGAATGCTGGCAGAAGACCTCAGACTTCCCAAAAGGCAAGAAACTCCCCACATACCTGGGTAGGGCAAAAGAAAAAACAGAGACAAAAGAATAGGGACGGCACCTGCACCAGTGGGAGGGAGCTGTGAAGGAGGAGACGTTTCCACACACTAGGAAGCCCCTTCGCGGGCGGAGACTGCGGGAGGCGGAGGGGGAAAGCTTCAGAGCCGCAGAGGAGAGCACAGCAAGGGGGGTGCGGAGGGCAAAGTTGAGAGATTCCCACAGAGAGGATCAGTGCCGACCGGCACTCAACAGCCCGAGAGGCTTGTCTGCTCACCCGCCGGGGCGGGCGGGGCTGGGAGCTGAGGCTCGGGCTTCCGTCTGAGCGCAGGGAGAGGACTGGGGTTGGCGGCTCGAACACAGCCTGAAGGGGTTAGTGCACCACGGCTAGCCAGGAGGGAGTCCGGGGAAAAGTCTGCACCTGCCGAAGAGGCAAGAGACTTTTTCTTTCTTCTTTATTTCCTGGTGCGCGAGGAGAAGGGTTTAAGAGTGCTGCTTAAAGGAACTCCAGAGACGGGCGCGAGCCGCGGCTAAAAGCACAGACCCCTGAGATGGGTGGGAGACGCTAAGGCTGCTGCTGCTGCCACCAAGGGTCCTGTGTGCGAGCACAGGTCACTATCCACACCCCTCTTCCGGGGAGCCTGTGCAGCCCACCACAGCCAGGTTCCCGGGATCCAGGGACAACTTCCCAGGGAGAACGCAAGGCGGGCCTCAGGCTGGTGCAACGTCACGCCAGCCTCTGCCGCCGCAGACCCGCCCCGCACACCATGCCCCTCCCTCCCCCTGGCCTGAGTGCGCCAGAGTCCCCGAATCAGCTGCTCCTTTAACCCCGTCCTGTCTGAGCAAAAAACAGACGCCCTCCAGCGACCTACATGCAGAGGCAGGGCCAAATCCAAAGCACAGCCCCTGTGAGCTGTGAGAACAAAGAAGAGAGAGGGAAATCTCTCCCAACAGCCTCAGAAACAGCGGATTAAAGCTACACAATCAATTTGATGTACCCTGCATCTGTGGAATACATGAATAGACAACGAATCATCCCAAATTGAGGAGATGGACTTCGAGAGCAAGATCTATGCTTTTTTCCCCTTTTCCTCTTTTTTGTGAGTGTGTATATGTATGCTTCTGTGTGAGATTTTGTCTGTATACCTTTGCTTCCACCATTTGTCCTAGGGCTCTATCCGTCCATTGTTTTTTTTTTTTAATTTTTTTTCTTAATAATTAATTTTAATTTTAATAACTCTATTATACTTTACCTTCTTTCTTTCTTTCTTCCTTCCTTCCTTCCTTCCTTCCTTCCTTTCTTTCTTTCTTTCTTTCTTTCTTTCTTTCTTTCTTTCTTTTCTTTTCTTTCTTTCCTTCCTTCCCTCCTTTAGACAACAAAACATCCCAAATTGAGGAGGTGGACTTTGAGAGCAAGATTTGTGATTTTTTCCCCTTTACCTCTTTTTGTGAGGGTGTATGTGTATGCTTCTGTGTAAGATTTTGTCTGTTTAGCTTTGCTTCCACCATTTGTCCTAAGGTTCTATCCGTCCCTTTTTTTTTTCTTTTTTCCTAAATAATTATTTTTTAATTCAATAACTTTATTATAATTTATTTTATTTTACTGTATCTTCTTTCTTTCTGTCTTTTTTCCTTCCTTCCCTCCTTCCTTCCTTCCTTCCTCCTTCCCTCCCTCATTTCTTTCCTTCTTGCCTTCTTTCCTTCTTTTCTTCTCTCTTTCTTTCTTCTCTTTCTTTCTTTCTTTCTTTCTTCCTTTCTTTCTTTTTTTTCCTTCCTTCCCTCCTTCCTTTCTTTCTTTCTTCCTACTTCTACTAATTCTCTCTACTTTTTCTCCCTTTTATTCTGAGCCGTGAGGATGAAAGGCTCTTGCTGCTCCAGCCAGGAGTCAGGGCTCCGCCTCTGAGGTGGGAGAGCCAACTTCAGGACACTGATCAACTAGAGACCTCCCAGCTCCACATAATATCAAATGGCAAAAATCTCCCAGAGACCTCCATCTTAACATCAGCACGCAGCTTCACTCAACGACCAGCAAGCTACAGTGTTGGACAACCTATGCCAAACAACTAACAAAACAGGAACACAACCCCACCCATTAGCAGAGAGGCTGCCTAAAATCATAATAAGGCCACAGACACCCCAAAACACACCACCAGACGTGGACCTGCCCACCATTAAGACAAGATCCAGCCTCATCCACCAGAACACAGGCACTAGTCCCCTCCACCAGAAAGCCTACACAACCTACTGAACCAACCTGAGCCACTGGGGACAGAAACCAAAAACAACGGGAACTACGAACCTGCAGCCTGCAAAAAGGAGACCCCAAACACAGTAAGATAAGCAAAATGAGAAGACAGAAAAACACACAGCAGATGAAGGAGCAAGATAAAAATGCACCAGACCTAACAAATGAAGAGGAAATACGCAGTCTACCTGAAAAAGAATTCAGAATAATGATAGTAAAGATGATCCAAAATCATGGAAGTAGAATGGACAAAACGCAAGAAACATTTAACAAGGACCTAGAAGAAATAAAGCAACGATGAACAACACAGTAAATGAAATTAACAATACTCTAGATGGGATCAATAGCAGAATAACTGAGGCAGAAGAACGGATAGGTGACCTGGAAGATAAAATAGTGGAAATAACTACTGCAGAGCAGAATAAAGAAAAAAGAATGGAAAGAACTAAGGACAGTCTCAGAGACCTCTGGGACAACATTAAATGCACCAACATTCGAATTAGAGGGGTTCCAGAAGAAGAAGAGAAAAAGAAAGGGACTGAGAAAATATTTGAAGAGATTATAGTTGAAAACTTCCCTAATATGGGAAAGGAAAGAGTTAATCAAGTCCAGGAAGCACAGAGAGTCCCATATAAGATAAATCCAAGGAGAAATACGCCAAGACACATATTAATCAAACTGTCAAAAATTAAATACAAAGAAAGCATATTAAAAGCAGCAAGAGAAAAACAACAAATGACACACAAGGGAATCCCCATAAGGTTAACAGCTGATCTCTCAGCAGAAACTCTGCAAGCCAGAAGGGAGTGGCAGGACATACTGAAAGTGATGAAGGAGAAAAACCTGCAACCAAGATTATTCTATCCAGCAAGGATCTCATTCAGATTTGAGGGAGAAATTAAAACCTTTACAAACAAGCAAAAGTTGAGAGAGTTCAGCACCACAAAACCAGCTTTACAACAAATGCTAAAGGAACTTCTCTAGACAAGAAACACAAGAGAAGGAAAAGACCTATAATAACGAACCCAAAACAATTTAGAAAATGGGAATAGGAACATACATATCGATAATTACCTTAAATGTAAATGGACTAAATGCTCCCACCAAAAGACAAAGATTGCCTGAATGGTTACAAAAACAAGACCCATATATATGTTGTCTACAAGAGACCCACTTCAGACCTAGAGACACATACAGACTGAAAGTAAGGGGATGGAAAAAGATATTCCATGCTAATGGAAACCGAAAGAAAGCTGGAGTAGCAATTCTCATATCAGACAAATAGACTTTAAAATAAAGACTATTAGAAGAAACAAAGAAGGACACTACATAATGATCAAGGGATCGATCCAAGAAGAAGATATAACAATTGTAAATATGTATGCACCCAACATAGGAGCACCTCAATGCATAAGGCAAAAACTAACAGCCATAAAAGGGGAAATTGACAGTAACACATTCATAGTAGGGGACTTCAGCACTCCAGTTTCACCAATGGACATATCATCCAAAATGAAAATAAATAAGGAAACAGAAGTTTTAAATGATACATTAAACAAGATGGACTTAATTGATATTTATAGGACACTCCATCCAAAAACAACAGAATACACATTTTTCTCAAGTTCTTATGGAATATTCTCCAGGATAGATCATATCTTGGGTCACAAATCAAGCCTTGGTAAATTTAAGAAAATTGAAATTGTATCAACTATCTTTTCCGACCACAACACCATGAGACTAGATATCAATTACAGGAAAATATCTGTGCAAAATACAAACACATGGAGTCTAAACAATCACTACTTAATAACGAAGTGATCACTGAAGAAATCAAAGAGGAAACAAAAAAAATACCTAGAAACAAATGACAATGGGCACACAGCAACCCAAAACCTATGGGATGCAGCAAAAGCAGTTCTAAGAAGGAAGTTTATAACAATACAAGCCCACCTTAAGAAGCAGGAAACATCTCGAATAAACAACCTAACCTTGCACCTCAAGCAATTAGAGAAGGAAGAACAAAAAGACCCCAAAGTTAGCAGAAGGAAAGAAATCATAAAAATCATATCAGAAATAAATGAAAAAGAAATGAAGGAAACAACAGCAAAGATCAATAAACCTAAAAACTGGTTCTTTGAGAAGGTAAACAAAATAGATAAACCATTAGCCAGACTCATCAAGAAAAAAAGGGAGAAGACTCAAATCAATAGAATTAGAAATGAAAAAGGAGAAGTAACAACTGACACTGCAGAAATAAAAAAGATCATGAGAGATTACTACAAGCAACTCTATGCCAATAAAATGGACAGTCTGGAAGAAATGGACAAATTCTTAGAAATGCACAACCTGCCAAGACTGAATCAGGAAGAAATAGAAAATATGAACAGACCAAGCACAAGCACTGAAATTGAAACTGTGATTAAAAATCTTCCAACAAACAAAAGCCCAGGACCAGATGGCTTCACCGGTGAATTCTATCAAACATTTAGAGAAGAGCTAACAACTATCCTTCTCAAACTCTTCCAAAATATAGCAGAGGGAGGAACACTCCCAAATTCCCTCTACGAGGCCCCCATCACCTTGATACCAAAACCAGACAAGGATGTCACAAAGAAAGAAAACTACAGGCTAATATCACTGATGAACATAGATGTAAAAATCCTCAACAAAATACTAGCAAACAGAATCCAACAGCACATTAAAAGGATCATACACCATGATCAAGTGAGGTTTATTCCAGGAATGCAAGGAATCTTCAATATACGCAAATCTATCAGTGTGATAAACCATATTAACAAATTGAAGGAGAAAAACCATATGATCATCTCAATAGATGCAGAGAAAGCTTTTGAAAAAATTCAACACCTATTTATGATAAAAACCCTGCAGAAAGTAGGCATACTGGGAACTTTCCTCAACATATTAAAGGCCATATATGACAAGCCCACAGCCAACATCATCCTCAATGGTGAAAAACTGAAAACATTTCCACTAAGATCAGGAACAAGACAAGGTTGCCCACTCTCACCACTCTTACTCAACATAGTTTTGGAAGTTTTAGCCTCAGCAATCAGAGAAGAAAAGGAAATAAAAGGAATCCAAATTGGAAAAGAAGAAGTAAAGCTGTCACTGTTTGCAGATGACATGATAGTAAACATAGAGAATCCTAAAGACGCTACCAGAAAACTACTAGAACTAATCAATGAATTTGGTAAAGTAGCAGGATACAACATTAATGCACAGAAATCTCTGGCATTCCTATATACTAATGATGAAAAATCTGAAGTGAAATCAAGAAAACACTCCCATTTACCATTGCAACAGAAAGAATAAAATATCTAGGAATAAACCTACCTAAGGAGACAAAAGACCTGTATGCAGAAAATTAAAAGACACTGATGAAAGAAATTAAAGATGATACAAATAGATGGAGAGATATACCATGTTCTTGGATTGGAAGAATCAACATTGTGAAAATGACTCTACTACCCAAAGCAATCTATAGGTTCAATGCAATCCCTATCAAACTGTCACTGACATTTTTCACAGAACTAGAACAAAAAATTTCACAATTTGTATGGAAACAAAAAAGACCCCGAATAGCCAAAGCAATCTTGAGAACGAAAATTGGAGCTGGAGGAATCAGGCTTCCTGACTTCAGACTATAATAGAAAGCTACAGTAATCAAGAGAGTATGGTACTGGCACAAAAACAGAAAGATAGATCAATGGAACAGGATAGAAAGCTCAGAGATAAACCCACGCACATATGAACACCTTATCTTTGATAAAGGTGGCAGGAATGTACAGTGGAGAAAGGACAGCCTCTTCAATAAGTGGTGCTGGGAAAACTGGACAGGTACATGTAAAAATATGAGATTAGATCACTCCCTAACACCATACACAAAAATAAGCTCAAAATGGATTAAAGACCTAAATGTAAGGCCAGAAACTATCAAACTCTTAGAGGAAAACATAGGCAGAACACTGTATGACATAAATCATAGCAAGATCCTTTTTGACCCACCTCCTAGAGAAATGGAAATAAAAACAAAAATAAACAAATGGGACCTAATGAAACTTCAAAGCTTTTACACAGCAAAGGAAACCATAAACAAGACCAAGGGGCAGCCCTCAGAATGGGAGAAAATATTTGCAAATGAAGCAACGGACAAAGGATTAATTTCCAAAATTTACAAGCAGCTCATGCAGCTCAATAACAAAAAAGCAAACAACCCAATCCAAAAATGGGCAGAAGACCTAAACAGACATTTCTCCAAAGAAGATATACAGACTGCCAACAAACACATGAAAGTATGCTCAGCATCATTGGTCATTGGGGAAATGCAAATCAAAACTGCAATGAGATATCATCTCACACCAGTCAGAATGGCCATCATCAAAAATCTAGAAACAATAAATGCTGGAGAGGGTGTGGGGAAGGGGGGAGCACTTTTGCACTGCTGGTGGGAATGTGAATTGGTATAGCCACTATGGAGAACAGTATGGAGGTTCCTTAAAAAACTAGAAATAGAACTACCATATGACCCAGCAATCCCACTACTGGGCATATACCCTGAGAAAACCAAAATTCAAAAAGAGTCATGTACCAAAATGTTCATTTCAGCTCTATTTACAATAGCCTGGAGATGGAAACAACCTAAGTGCCCATTATCGGATGAATGGATAAAG
Source organism: Delphinapterus leucas (assembly GCF_059928025.1). Classification (NCBI taxonomy): domain Eukaryota; kingdom Metazoa; phylum Chordata; class Mammalia; order Artiodactyla; family Monodontidae; genus Delphinapterus; species Delphinapterus leucas. Next base: position 39,962,067 of record NC_143146.1, on the reverse strand, counting down.
GAGATGTGGCACATATATACAATGGAATATTACTCAGCCATAAAAAGAAACGAAATTGAGCTATTTGTAATGAGGTGGATAGACCTAGAGTCTGTCATACAGAGTGAAGTAATTCAGAAAGAGAAAGACAAATACCATATGCTAACACATATATATGGAATTTAAGAAAAAAAATATCATGAAGAACCTAGGGGTAAGACAGGAATAAAGACACAGACCTCCTGGAGAACGGACTTGAGGATATGGGGAGGGGGAAGGGTGAGCTGTGACAGGGCGAGAGAGAGGCATGGACATATATACACTAACAAACGTAAGGTAGATAGCTAGTGGGAAGCAGCCGCATGGCACAGGGATATCGGCTCGGTGCTTTGTGACCGCCTGGAGGGGTGGGATAGGGAGGGTGGGAGGGTGGGAGACGCAAGAGGGAAGAGTTATGGGAACATATGTATATGTATAATTGATTCACTTTGTTATAAAGCAGAAACTAACACACCATTGTAAAGCAATTATACCCCAATAAAGATGTTTAAAAAAAAAAGAAAAGAAAAGAAACAGGGCCCATTCTTTTGGAACAAATTTTACCTAACCCTCAACATGAGAACGTGAAATATACAGAAAATTTCATGCTGCTATTAAACTTTGGAATGTAATTTTTAAGGTGCACACAGAATCCAAGAGTTATATTTAGTTTCTAAATGGACATTTAGTTGGAGCATGGCATTGAAAATAGTCTTTCAGCTTTCTGTTAGCTTGTCAGCTGGTATGTTGTTCAATGACTTCAAGATATAATATCTGCTACCATAGTAGCCTAAGTACTTTAAAAATGATCTGTGACTAGTGGAATTAAATTTTGTATAGAACAGGTGTCTTGTTATATAATAATGATCATAAAATAATGTTTCTTTATATCAAAGATATAATAAGAAAAATTCATTCTGATTTTTTCATTCGTAATGGAATAGTTTAACAAAAGGCTTCAGTCTTGCAGTGTATTAATAGATAACAATATATTCATTTTGTTTATCTGAATAATAATTACACATTTAACTTATGAATTCAATCATCTACCTTGGAAAATGCATTCAGTAGAAATACCTGAAATCATGTATTTTTCATTTTTCATTAATTAAGTAAAGCCAGTCATAATACAGGTTGGAAGACAAAGAAATCTTTCAGCTGTTAAAGTTCATACTTGTTTAGACATAAGGTACTTCAACGTTTCTTAGCCTGGAGCTCATCATTTAATTGTTAAGACCAAATATCAAGTTGTCTTTATAATGCCATTTAACAAGGCAATTTAAAAAACTTTTGCACCTTATACAGCCTATTTTTGTTTCAATATTCTAGCATAGGTTTTAAAATGAAAGTCTCTCCTTCCCTCATTGTCATGTTTTATTGCTAAATACTTTAGAGATATATTAAATACAGTTATAATTTTTTCACTAATTTTATTGTAATACACTCAGTTTAGTGTTTCTGTGAGACAGAGGACAGAGTAGATTTGTGTCAAGGTAAAAACAGAGAGGGAGAGGGGAGGAGAGAGAGAGAGAGAAACAGAACTAATACTATTAAGAATAGATCTAACTTATGCATCATTTATAAAACTGCTTCTGAAAAATATATATAGCATCAGCAGTTAGTTTTTTCTTTCACTTTTCAAAGGGTGAGAAATACATTTTTTTTTTCTGTGTTAAGATTGTTGTCTTCATGCCCTTGGTATGTATTAGTTGGGAGTGTATTAGTCAGCTAGGGTGGCTATAACAAAATACCACAGACTGAGTGGCTTGAACAACAGAAACTAATGTTTTCACAGTTCTGGAGACTGAAAGGTCAAGACCAGCATGCTAAAAGGTTTGGTTTCTCCTGAGGCCTCTCTCCTTGGCTTATAGAAGGTCACCTTCTGGCAGTGTCCCCACAAGTCCTGTACTGTGTGTATGTGCATTGCTAGTGCCTCTCTGTCTGTCCTAATCTTTTCTTATAAGAACACCAGTCAGATTGGATTAAGACCATCCCTAATGACCTCATTCTAACTTAATTAAAGCCCTATCTCAAATATACTCACTTTCTAAGTTATTGAGTTTGGGAGGTGTGTAGATATCCATACTGAAAGATTTATTGTTGTTTTCTTATCCAAAGAACATATAGGTTTGACTTTTTGAGAATAATAGATCTTGTATAAAAAATATTTTTTGTTATATTACCTAACTTTGTGAAATTGTACCTATTTATTGTAATTCCTGTGCAATTGTTTATGTATTACAAATTGTATTTACTAAGACTGTCACAGGAAATTAACCTTTCACTATGGTCTATCATAATAGAAGGGAAAAGAGAAAGAATTCAATGTGATTATTACATTGAATCACACCTGTAAGGAGAATATACATCTTGAGGAGAATAGCAGTAGAACTAGAATGAAAAACTTTCCTCATGGGAGGGCTCAAATATAAATCTGAAAGCTATGAAATCTTTAAAAACTAACTTCCCAGAAAAGTAAGGAAAAACTATAAAGGAATAAGATTTCTTTTAAATGAAATAGAAACTATAATACAGTGGTTTTGTTCACTTTGTAGCACATTTAAAATTAGGTTATTATAAAGTATATAATTACCTATTTACTTAGTAATTGAATTAAATATCTTCCATCACAGTTAATTCATTCAAAGAGTATATCCATGTAGAACTATATACAATTTAGATTTTTGACAATAGCTCAGTGTGAAACAGCATATTATAAAGTGGCATCATGGAAAGCCTAGAAAATATAAAGGTAACTCAGTGCTTGGCCCACCTGCCATGACTAGACAAAGACCTCCTCTTGCTCTTTATTTCCCATCCCTGTTAAGGGATTGTCACATCATGATTTCAGATATTATTTAGTCCATGTTATACATTTTTTCCTCTCCACCAAGAATTCTAGCTTTTTGCATTAATTAATTTATTTATTAAGAAGATGACATCTTAATAAATAATTATCTTCTTAAAAATACATGTGATTCTCTGACAAATTATTGCTCTTGGTTGAACCATTGAATGGGTACGAACACTAGGCCTCTGGGATACAGACAAACTAAAGGGAGACCTCTTGTATTCAAGTTGCTGAGATCTACTTGGGGAGACAAAAAAGCAAGCTAACTTTGCAAGGCAATGTGATAACTGAAAAAATAAAGGTAAACACATGGTGCTTAGAGGCAAAGACTATAAATAATTATGCTCAGGAGTTGGGTGGTGTAACAGAAGTTTCACGGAAGATGACAACATCAGAAGTGAATTTTGAAAGGGATAGGAGAGGGTGTAAAATGAGAAAAAGTGAAAAATTGTTCAAAGTTCTGATGTATATCTATTACAGCATGTTCCAGGTTTAAAGAGGGAATTGGAATCTCTTGGTACTAACCGGGAGGGACAACACTTTGAGTATTGAGACGACAGAGGGAAGGAGGTCACCTTTCATTAAAAGCCTTATAATGCCCTGCTAAGATGTTTAAATTGTATCTTGTAAGCAAAGGGAGCTTTGAAGAAGTTGATGCCGTGAATAATATTTTTAGAGGATATCGTACTCAAATTACCACAAACATAGCAGCTTCAAACAGCACACAATTATAATCTCAGTTTCCTTACTTAGGTCAGGAGTCCAGACATGGCTTATTTAGGTCCCCTGCTTAGGGCTTCACAAGGCTACAAGGAAGGTGCCAGCTGGACTGTGTTTTCATCTGGATACTCAACTGGGATTTTTCCATTTCCAAGCTCATGTAGGTTGTTTAAAGAATTTGTCTCCTTGTGGCTGTATGACTGAGGGTTCCAGCTTCCCACTGGCTGTCAGCTAGAGGCCACCCTTATATCTCTGCCATGAGCTTCTGTTCAAGGAGTTCACAATCACAAAATAGCTGCTTGTTTCTTCAAGGACACAGGAGAACTTGTCTGCTTCCTGTCAAATAAATTATAGAGTCTTGTATATCATAATATAATCATGGGAGTATTCTATTGGTTAGAAATAAGTCAAGAGGAACTTACTGAGTTCCTCCCACACTCAAGAGGAACACATAATACAAAGGTTTGCAATAATGAAAATAACTCACAATATGGTCTAGATCAGAATTATTCCTATGGCCCACACCAGCAGCATCAACATTTCTTGTGAACTTGTCAGAAATTCATATTCTCAGGTCCCACCCAAGAACTACTGAGTCAGAAGCTCTGGGAGTGGGGCCCAGTATTCTGTGTGTTAACAAGTTCTCCAAGAGATTGAGATGGCTGCTAAATGTTGAGAACCCCTGACCTAGGTGGAAGATCTTCTTGCTCTCCTAGGACTAAGGTTTTATCTATCAACGATGACAGTAGGAAATGAGCTGGGGAATGTTTTGAAAAATCAGATTATCTCTTTTTGGATTATCAAGAATTGTAGGAGTGAATGACAGCAAAGAAGAGAAAGTAAAAAACAAAGAGTCAGGGTGTGAAGCTAGGATCAAGCAGTTATGTACAGCAGTATATGGTTAAAGGATGGGAATTTGATGAAGTGGGTGGTGAAATAAATTCCTAAACTAAAGCACAATAATGTGAATTTTTATAAGTTTTCTATATTTAAAGACATGGTTTGGGCATTAGCAATACAAAAAGGGAGTAGACAATAGATGTTGGTGTTTTATTGAGTCTATTGAATGAAATGAACAAGGACTGAGGTATATCCACATTCAAGGGCAGGTAGAGAAATAAATCAATAAATTTAGTATTAGAAATGCAGGAGGGAAAACTAGAGGGACATTTCTTGGAAATTTAGGAAAGGGAGAGTTCAAAAAAACGGAGGGAATATTCAAGAGTGTCATATACCACAGGACAGTTAGAATACTTTTAGTTATGAATGACACAAACCTAATTCAAAGCATTTAAAGAAGCTAATATCAGCATGAATGAATTTATCTTTTCCTAGTCATGGAAAGTCCAGGGTGATGGCTGACCGTATCAGTCATGGCTGTCTCCAGGGTTTTAAGACATGCTATTAGGAGTTACTTTCTCTTTCTCTCTTTTTCTCTCTCTGTTTCATTCTCTCCTTCCCACCTCTATCAATTCTTTTTTTTTTTTTTTGGTACGCGGGCCTCTCTCACTGTTGTGGCCTCTCCCATTGCAGAGCACAGGCTCCGGACGCACAGGCTCAGCGGCCATGGCTCACGGGACCAGCCACTCTGCGGCATGTGGGATCTTCCCGGACAGAGGCACGAACCCGTGTTCCCTGCATTGGCAGGCGGACTCTCAACCACTGCACCACCAGGGAAGCCCCAGGCTCATCTTTTATTCCAGTGTAGGGGAAGGGGGACGTGCCTTTCTCTCTCCCAGTATCCATATAAATTCTGGAAAAGGACTCTTATTGGCTCTGCTTGGGTCACATTAATACTCCAAAAGGATAAAATATGTCAACTGGTCAGCCTGCATCATATGTCTGTCCACTCTTACAAAAAGCAGGAAGAACTAAGTGATTAACAGACCACCAGAAACATTGTTATTGCCAGTGAGGTAAGTTCTGAGAAATATCCGTTGGTTTAGACAATCAAAAGTTCATTGATGCCAGAGCTATTTTAGTAGCTGCGCTGCTACAAAAGCAAGATTGTGGTGGCTTAACAGGTGTAAAGGAAAGGAGGCAGTGGTGAATGCTCATGTCCTGTCTGTGGGATCATGGTCCCCAAACAGCTTCTCACAGAGAAATTCATCAGTGAACCCCCAGTCAGAGTTGTCCAGCTTTCAGTTCAGTTTTTATGATGGTAAAAATATAATTTCAAGTGATTCCTATTTTCTCACCTGAAATAACCACCATTATACTAAACAAGAGGTTCTCTGTCCTAGCCTGTTGTTTCCATTTACACCATTATTCAAGGGGCAGGAAGTCCGTGTGGGTCAGAGTCCATGCCCCAATGTCTAGAGTGTGTCCTGCACTCCAAATTCCCTGTCTAAATGGCTCTAAGTCCACTTACAGGTCTTACAAAGTTCTCTTCTCCATGTTGATCCTGCAGAGGAGGGACCATACCACAGTTGAATACCCAAAAAGTGACTTTTTGCTGTCTGGAGACAAATAAAGAACTTGGAAATGTGGACTCTGATAAACAAATGCATGGGTGTGAAGATTCTTACAGTGCTAAGGCTGGGGCAGGAAGCATAAAAGGGTACACTGCGGACTAGCTCTCCTTGGCCTCCATATTGTAACAAGGATCTTCAAGAAGTCCCAGAACTTTGAACTTGGTCTTCTAGGTCATTATGAAAGTACATTTTTCAAAGTAGGAACTAGTCTATATTTTATTTAAAACTTGTTAGGTTGATTTATAACTTTTAAATATTTAGATATATGTTATATAAACCTCCATTTGCATTCTGACCTCTACTCCACAACTGTTGAGGGCAGATTTTATACCTGCAGAGGACAAGGGATAGTATATATTTTGATTCTGATCTATCAGTTAGTAATAAATTATTTCTAAAGAACACATGGCACTCTATGCTGTAAAAGTCTGGTTCCTTGCTCTGGTAGTTTGTTTTTAATAAATGACCATAATTATGTCACTATTTCCTTATCCATGCTCTTGGGTAATTCCTTCTCACATATATTCTGGTCTTAGCTATGTGAATTTGTTTGGCTTGTGAGACAATGTTAGTGTAACGTAAGCAGACACTTAAAAGTGTTTTTGCATTGGGGCTTACCTTCTCTTGCTACTCTGAGATTTCTATCATGGAAAAAGGCTTGAGCTAGCCTGTTAGATGTTAATGGCCAAGTCATTCTATTACCACAGCTGATATCAAGCCTACTACAGACATACGAGTCAGGCCATCATAGGCCATCCAACCCCAGCTTAACTGGATCAGTTGAATTAGAACAGATCAGAGCAGTCCAACTGACATAGAAAATATGAGAAATGATGAGCATTTATTATTTTAAGGTCACTAAGTGTTGGGGTGGTTTGTTACATAACAAAATTTACTGAAACAGGGTTTTCACTCTTAAATCTTTTCTCATTTCCTTTTGATATATTCTAAACTCACATGATATACAAAAACCCTCTAAGCTCTAATCTATGTTTGCCTCTTTAGTTTTTTCTCTTATACTTCTCCCCATCTCTAACCCTTGCATCCCATCACAATGCCATTTATAGCTGTTTGCAGATCTCCAAACATCCCAAGCTGTCTCGTAAATCATTAAATTTGTTTTTGCCTCTTATCCTGCCTGAATTTCTCTTCTGCTCCTTGTGTTGATCCCCTTAAAAAAGTAAATATCTACTGACATTTTCAAGGCCCATTTTCCACTTTTGTATTCTTTTTGATCCACTGACATAGAATAGTGCATTCTCATCTTTCCCCTATTGCACCCACTTATTTACATTTATTGCTCTCTTTCTATTATTATGTGTGAGCCAGCCTCTTGCCACCATGAAAGCAGTTGTCTTTGCCTCCTCAGCCTCTAATAGAATTGATAATACATACTTACTGCAGATTTATAGAATGGCAGATGAAGGAAGGAAGAGGGGAGGGAAAGGTGGACACAAAAAAAGAGAAATGTGCACAGATTTCCTCTTAGTTTATTCCCAGTACTGAGATGAAAGGAAGGCAGTCACTCAAATCAAGGGAAATATTTTTAACTTATTTAGTTTTCTTTTTGTGGTTGTGGATTTTGGGGGGCTTTTAAAAGCTTTCTTGAGAGGCTATCCTAGAGCATGTTTTTTATTATAAGTAAAAAGAGTCACAACAGAAGCAGGGGCATTGGCTTTTGGATTAAGTGTCTTAAGAATGGGGGTGTAATAGCCTTCTTAGTGATCCACATGAAAGGATATTTCTTTTTCTGATATAGGATGTGAGAATATTAGTGTGTGTGTGTGTGTGTGTGTGTGTACACAAGCAAGCAAGTAGTGACATAGAAAATTGCGTGAGTTCTCTACTACATTGTCTCTACTTATTCCATGAAGTTTTAGGCAAAGGAAAGATCAACTGCTGGAAATGAAAAGGAAAGGGGGAGGTGGACGAATGGAAGAGTCCAGTAAAGGTCTGGAATACCTAATGAGTTGACCTTGAGAGAGAGTAAGTCACTGATATTCAAGGAATACCTGGGCAACTTGAATTTTTCCAGTATCTTTCTTTTTTATGTCAAACCTATGTATTGTGTTCTCTCTTTGTTGTTGTTTTAAATTAGTATCCTTTTTGCCATTCATACTTTCCCTTCTTGTTACAGAACTTTTCTTACTTTTTTAGAGGATAGAATAATGTCTGAGTTATATATAATCCTTATTTGGGTAAAAATGGTTTTAGAGTTGTAAACCTTTTGACTTTAATATGATACCCAAACTTCTCATAATTGTTTCACATTTAGTACTTCTATCCATTTTATGAGAGAATCAACAGTAAAGGAGATTTATTCAGTTTGAGTTATTTAACATCTGTGAGAATTAAGTTAACAGAGTTGTTATGATAGAATTATTCCTTGGCATAGAAAGAGATGAATAATTTGAAGTCTAACCCTTTTCCCTCCCCTTCAACACAGATATCTTGTGGCTTCTCAAGAAAAGAACTACTTGTTTCAGAAATAGCTTATAAACCTCTCATTAGAGTATGATTGTGGCAATACACCACTCTAGATTAAATGCTTTAGTAAAAATATTTTGGAAGAATCATGGTGAAATGAAAAGCATCCAGATGTTGGAGTTAGAAAAAAGCCTGGGTTTAAATCTTGGCTTTGCTTCTTATTAACTTTGTGACCAGGAACATGTTTCACACTCTCCCTTAGGGACAATTTCTGGGTTTAATATAATAGGATTACTGTTCATATTAACTGCAATAGCACTTCTAAAGTGGCAAGCAAAATGTGTGGCACATAATAGGTTCTTGATAAATGCTTTGCTCCCTTTCCCTTTACAACTCCCAACAGCAGCAAAATAAAAATTTACAAAAAATAGTCATTTTATTTTGTAAATAAGTATTTCTTTATGAAAAAAAAAAACAGAGGTTTACATGAGTTTTGCCACATGCTGGGGATGTTTAACTTTATAGAGTATATATAAACACAGTACATAATTTACATTAAAAATGTTAAATGTCTTTGAAACTTGCTTAGAGATATTTGCTATTGTAGTACCTCATTTATTTTTTCTGTTCTGTGTCTTAGTAAATTCATAACAGGTATTGGAATCCAGTTGGGGAAGCAAAGTATCCAAAAGTTATGCAAATATGTACACACTGTTCAAATATATTTTGTCCAAAAAGAAATGAGTAGTGAAAATGTGTGAACATTTTTATAGTAAAATCATTATATTTCATATATGTATTTCAACCTCGAAGATGTATGAGAATGGAGTTCCTGAGTATATTCAGCATACCAAAAAGAGAGAAGAAAGAGCAGGATAAAGGAAGAGAGAAAGAGAGAGAGAGAGCAGGTAAGTGTGAGCTGGACCTAATCCCGGAGTTTACTTGGCAGTCCTTCTATCAACCATCCTGCTTCTTTCCAGCCTCAGACAGCACACTGCTTTTCAGCTCTCCTCTTTTTCCTGAGGACGTAGACAAAGAAATTGTCATATCAGTATCAAGAGGGACCTCTTTAAGAACAGAAAGTCTGGGACCTGGCACATATATTTGGACTGTGTCGACATGAAAGCCAGTGCATGGTCTTTGGGATCTGTTGGAGCAGCTCTCTCTTCCTCAACCCTGCTCTTCAGTCTCATAGAAGCGGCTGTTCTCTAATTTTGTATTCACTTTCTAGACTTTGATTCTGGATACCTGAGCCACTGCCCAGAGTTGCATGGACTCATATTCTAGAGCAAGAAATTGCTACTAAACGTCTATTATGGCCCAGTGACAATAGGAAGGAAGACAGTAAAGGTCTTATACCCAGGAAATTAGAATTTAGTGGGTGAAACAGACTGAAAACCAAATAAATGTAAGAAGTTAAAAATAAGAGTTATGAAAGAAATGGTATATTAAAATATGAAATAGAGATGCATTTCTAATTCTACTATCTAGATATTTCCATGATTTTGGCTAAGCATAATTTACAAGTCTAATCCTATTCCTTAGATGCTTAACCTTATTAATGCATATATTGGGTTGGCCAAAAAGTTCTTTCAGCTTTTTGGCCAACCCAATTTTTTATTTCCCTGAAAAATCTACGTTTAATGGCCAGAGAGGGAAGACGATCCAGAGGTCTGGATAAAAATCAATAGTGAGGATGAAGTTTTCTTTCTTGGTGATAATAACTGCCTCCCTATGTATTTGGGCCAATATAGAAAGCAGCAGGTCCTGTGAATTTACAGCAATCAATTCAGCAGGAAGAATAGGGAAATCTTGATGGTGTAAGACCAGAGATTTCAAGAAACACAAAACCTGAGTTTGAATTTCAACTCTGTCACTTAAAGGCTGGTGATTTTTGACAAGTTACTAATCTCCAGTGTCTTATTCAATGGTCAAAATGGATATTATAATAGTACCTACTCCACAGGACTGAGAAGTAAGGCTATCCACATAAAGCACCTAGCTCACTATATTGTCAATAGATATTAGTTATTTTCACTAACACGAAATATGCTTTGATAACTGTAGTAGTAAGATTTTTTTTATTTATTACATCTGTAAATATATCTATATGCATATATACATGAATATATACATAGCTATAGAGAGACTATGATAAAATGTTGGGAATATAAGTAAATTTGTTTTTAAAACCAGACACATTGTTAAATGTATATCAAAAATACAAGTACATTTTTATTGATGGTTGTTGACCTTTTTCTTTGAAGTCTTTAATTCAGATTCTTTTAAACCATTACACTTATTTTTCTTTGTTGCTTGCATATAATATTTTTCCTGGAACAGAGGGTGTAAGCAACAAGGAAAGCCTTGCTGAATGAATGAATAGATGAATGAATGAATAAATCACTAAAGTATGAGATAGTGGTCATCACTACAATAGAAATATAGAAAAGGGGTAGATTCTAAATTCTGTAAAGAATAATTCTGTCTAGAATAATATTTGGCATAACTAGGGGTATCTGGAGAACTGTGTTTTGTTCATGATACTTCTCATGCATTATTTACACCATCGTTGTTCACAGAGTAGGTAGTTATTGTGGGGCCTTGTGCAAAGAGTTACAAGCAATTTAACTTAAGAATCTCTTCAGCCTATCAATGGATGAATGGAGAAAGAAAATGTGGTGTACACACATACAATGAAATACTATTCAGCCATAAAAAGGAAGGAAATCTTGCCATTTGTGACAACGTGGATGGACCTCGAGGGCATTATGCTCAGTGAAATAAGTCAGACACCGAGAGGCAAATACCATATGATCTCACTTATTCATGGACTCTAGAAGCAAAAACGAAAACACAAAAATTCAAGCTCATAGGTACAGAGAACAGATTGGTGGTTGCCAGAGGTGGGGTATGGGGTGAGTGAGATCAGTGAAGTTCAAAAGGTACAAACTTCCAGTTATAAAATAAGTCATGAAGATATAATGTATATGGAGATACAATGTCATCGGCATATAATGGGGTGGGTGACATCAGTGAAGTTCAAAAGATTCAAACTTCCAGTTATAAAATAAGTGATGGAGATATAATGTACAGCATGGTGACTATAGTTCATAACACTGCATTGCATATTAGAAATTGCTAAGAGAATAGATCTTAAAAGTTCTTATCACAAGAAAAAAATATTTTTGTAACTAAGGAAGGCAATGAATGTTAACTAGACATTGTGGTGATCATTTCACAATGTATACAAATATTGAATTATTATATTGTACACCAGAAACTAATATAATATTTTATATTAATTATACCTACACTTAAAAATTAAGAGATATAATTAAAAGAAGAATCTCTTCAAAACTTCATAAATACATGTAATTATGAAAACTGAATGTATAATACATTCAGAGGTAGATTGATTACAAAATGACATTAATTTGTCAATCCTTCCTGTGTCCATACACTTTGCAATGTGATTTTGCTGCTCCTCTGAACAAAAGGGAATCTACACCCCCATTTGGGACAGGCTTCATATTTGCTTTTGCCAAAAAAAAAAAAAAAATGTGTAGAGAGTGAACTTCTGCTAGGTCTGAGCCTAGGCCTTGAGTGGCTTTGCAGATTCCCTTTTTCTTTTGCAACCCTGACGGTATCATGTGGTCAGATCCAGTCTAACCTCCTGGATGATTACAAACACATGAGCCATGCCAGGCACACCTGGGGACTGTCAGCTAATCACCAGAGCAGTGAGCCTCCCAGTGAACTGCCAGCTGATGGCAGAAGCAGAAGCAAAATCAGACAAAATCAGCCAAGCCTGGATTACAGCAGCAAAGTTGCCTGGCTGATTTATAAACCTTGATGCAACAGTAAATTCTTATAATTTTAAGACACTGGATTTTGGTGTGGTGTGTTTTACAGCAGTAAAGAACTGATTCATGTATGGGCTTATATGTAATCCATTATGTAATATATGCATACTCATTCACACATTATACACGAAGTATGTTTACAACCTTTATATAGATATATAAATTTATCTGCATACATATAAATATAGTTATATAAATGGAGGAGAAGAGAGAGAGAGAGTGAGAGAGGGAGTGAGAGAATTTGGAGAACTCATTTTTTCATCTCTCCTTCAACAATGCCATTGACAACAGAGAGAATTCTAATTTCTAGCTTTGAAATGGAGCAGGACCCTATGGGGCCTTCCCAGGACAGACCTCCCAGCACCATGTCGTCTGGCTGCCTTTTGTCTGTAGAAAAACTTTAGTCAAAGAATAAATTTAATCAGAGAAGTAAGAAAATGCAGAAGCAAAGGAAAACTGTCAAACAAGTCCAATAATAATAGTTTAGTCATTAAATAAGTCAAGGTCCTTTAGTTCCCCCTCAAGGGTTAGAGATAATATTCTGAACCATATCCTTAGAGCTGTTTTATAGATTATGAAACCCCCACCCCAATCAGGTGGAAGAAGTTAACTGTATGATAACCAGACTGTAGCCATGACATCAGCTGTCACATTTCTGAGAACCGGCTTCAAAAAAATGGGAACAAACAGACCCTGGAAGTAAAGATTAACTGTATGCAAAACAATCAAGATGATGCTGATTAGACCACCACATGACCAATTTCAAGATGACTGTCAGAGTTGACTGCTCTGTTCTGCATATACCCCCCTCCCTCCACCTATACACCCCTGAAACTCCTCTTTACAAGCTTTTGCCCGCTGGACTCAACTTTTGGAAACAGCTTTAGGTTAGAAATTTGTGACTTTGAATCTCTCTCCATAAGTAGTCTTAGCTCATACATTTCCTCTAAGTAGTAGCTGTCACTTAGTGGTAGAGTCAACTACAGCAAATACAATAGGAGTAGGAGAAAAGTTTGAACTTCTCTGCAGGCTATCAGTGAAGAATCAGGCTTAAAACTCTACTGGGTAACCTATTCTTGGTCTCAAAAATGTAATCCCTAGAAGATGTCAAACAGCAGGGCCCATGGGATGTCATAATTTTAGACCTTCTTTCTATTCTCTGAGAAAGAGATGGCTGGGTCAAACTTATCAAGGAACTAGTGTAGTTATAAACATATGAAAAATCCTCAATTTTTCTTTCTTTGTATTGTGGTATCCCAGTCTAACTCAGATTGTTATTTTATTATTATTATTTATTTTTTTTTTTTGCGGTACGTGGGCTTCTCACTGTTGTGGCCGCTCCCATTGCGGAGCACAGGCTTCGGACGCGCAGGCTCAGCGGCCATGGCTCACGGGCCCAGCCGCTCCGCGGCATGTGGGATCTTCCCGGACCGGGGCACGAACCCGTGTCCCCTGCATCGGCAGGCAGACTCTCAACCACTGCACCACCAGGGAAGCCCCAGATTGTTATTTTTAATATTCCTCTAATATGTGAATGCAAAATATCCCTATATAATTATAAGATTGTTTAATCATGGGTTTTGGGGTCCTATATGGAAACTTAATTCCTAGTTCTCTTCTTTTACTTCAGTTTTCATGTATGAAATACAGAAAATAATATTCTAAAAACTGATTTTGTAAAGGTGGGATATTATTGGGAAAAGCTTTCAATTCATTATACTAAATCAAATAGAATGCTTGAAAATCATAAAATAGATGAAAAATAGTACATAATTACAAGGCAAGCAATGACAACTGGAGAGGTAGACAGAAAATATGAAGATCTGAGGGCCTTTGGCCACCAAGACTCAGTCGAGTTACAAATTATACCTTAGTTTTGAAGCCCTGCAAAATAAAAGTCAAAACCTAAAGTTTCTGGTAGACCTTTCTGCTCATTAAAATGAGACCAGAGTAAGAGTGAATGAGAAGTAAGCCACCTCCTACCCCCTTACCCCCTTATTTCACCCAGACTACAAAGGAGAGTTGCTCAGAGAGAGAGAGAGAAGAAGCAGAGGAAAATCTTGGCCGGCCCTGTCAACAGTGTGCAACCCAAAATGTCCATCGCTAACGTGGTCTAGGGAACTATTTTGCAGTAAATTGTGTTTAAAGTAATTCTGTTCTAGTCACCTGGCAACAGACAGAGCAAACATTAATCCATAATTGGAAAGCTATATCTATTGCAGATCTCCAAAACTACCTGCAAAAAGATTTCCAAAGTAGTAAATAGCACAATGGTGGAGATGTTTTAAACTTGCCATTTGAAAAAGGTACATATAAGAACCCTGGGGAGAAAAAGAGATTCTAGGTTTCTGTTCAGTTGAGAAGTTGAAAGTAAGGACTAGAGAAGAGATTGAGAATATAAGAGAATCTTCAAATTTTATAATAAAATTCCAAAAGGCACAAAAGGATGCAGGAATTGGAGAGAGGTAGGAGATGGGCACAGGAAAGGAATTAGAGTAGTTAATTTGTGGTGATGATCTGGGAATCATGAGATTCTTATAGGAAGTGACAAAACTCCAGAATATCAAATATTCTGTGATTGATGAATCTTGATGATCTCAAGGTAGAAAGCTACAGTGTCTATGCATGTGGAGATTTTTCTAGGAGCAGGTGAGTTCCTGCGGTTGGGGGCTCTGGCTTGACTCCTGCAGAACCAAGTTCAGAGCAATCTTATACCTCATATTTCAGGACTGCCTCTTACCCACCAATGATAATGGCTGAAGTGAGGGTGGGGGAGAATGGAATGTGGGATGTCTTACTCATGCTCTGGGGCTTCTTCCTTACTCCCAAAGTTGGAGAAATGGCATGAGACCACACAGTTCTCTAGAGACTCCTAAATGGAACTCTAAAATATATTCTAGATATCTTTTTATTGCTCTTACAAAAAGTATATATATATATTTTTTCGGTTCGCTGGCCTCTCACTGTTGTGGGCTCTCCCGTTGCGGAGCACAGGCTCCGGACGTGCAGGCTCAGCGGCCATGGCTCACGGGCCCAGCCGCTCCACGGCATGTGGGATCTTCCCGGACCGGGACACGAACCTACGTCCCCTGCATCGGCAGGCGGACTCTCAACCACTGCA